>NW_026863058.1:0-82737 GCF_026571515.1 Ruditapes philippinarum | reverse complement strand
AATTTTTCACAAAAGTGATCTGTTTAAAAAAACTACTGA
Organism: Ruditapes philippinarum; assembly: GCF_026571515.1. Taxonomy (NCBI): domain Eukaryota; kingdom Metazoa; phylum Mollusca; class Bivalvia; order Venerida; family Veneridae; genus Ruditapes; species Ruditapes philippinarum. The sequence goes on along the minus strand of NW_026863058.1, from coordinate 82,698 downwards.
CGTTGTTTAGTTTGACAAGTTTTCCATGCAAAAAAAAAAAAAACAATGATAAGCAACTACTTTTAAGACACCAAATTTATTGTACTTTTTTTGTCAAAAATATTACCTTTTCCTGTTTTGTTTTTAATTTGGGGTTTAACATTTTCATTTTATTTATTGTGTTTAAGTGAAAAAAATATTTAGACTTTTAAAATGTGTAAATGTTTTTAAAGTTACTTTGGGAGATATAAAAATTTTTAAAGTCAGTAAAAAAAAATTATTTTTTCAGACTTGGGGAAAAATTAGTGATTTTTTTTTTGAATAGTGCTATTTTTTCCCCTGTTTATTTTTTTTTTACGAGAAGATGGTTGGTGGGAAGAAAATGAGAAAGGGGGAAAAAGTCTTACCTTACATATCTCAAGGTTTTGTAACCTTTTTTTCTATTTAAAGTTTATTTCATTGTACTCAATGTGTGTTATGCGTTTTTTTTGGTTTTAATGGAAAAGTTAAAATGGGTAATTTTTACATTTTATTATGGTATTTTTTGAAAGAGGTTTTATGTTTTCATTATGAATTTTAAAATGATAAATAAATTGTAATAATTCTTTTGCTAGAACAATTTTTTTGGTAGTAGTTAATATATGTTACAAAAATGTATTTAACTTGAAAATCTCGACTTGAAAATTGAGACATAAGATATACGAGTATAATGATTTTGATACATTTTTTTTTGTTTTTCACTTTTTTAGATGTTCAATTAAATACCGAAGATGTTCACAAATCGATAAAAGGTAAGAGAAAAGAGTTTTTGTTCATTTTTAGACATCCTCAAGCCATTATTCCAGGTTTTGGGATATTATATGTTATTTGGTTTTGGAGTTATATATGTGGAAATATTACGTGCTATTTATTTTATCTCGGCAGGTTAAGTATATCCCCAATATTTTACCCCCTCTTAAACCAATAAATTTTATTTATTCCCTTTCCCTGTCGAGTAGACGAGATAATAAAAATTATTGTGTTTCAAAAGAAGTTAAACAAGTTCCTTTGGGACCCCTTACCACATCATGACTCACAGAAAAAAAAAACTAAATTTTCTTTGGTACCTAAGAATCTAAACAAGAGAAAAAGGGTGTCTGTTGAAGATATTTTTGTAATTTTTTATCAAATTTGCGGGTATAAATTGGGGTTTAAAACTGATGAGAATATTTCAGTAACTTATTTTTTGGGAAAAATTTTTTATTTGGGAGTTAAAAAGGCTTTTATATTGGAAATTTCCTGTGTATAAACGAACCGTACCGCTGCCCCAGCGCTTTTTGTTTTCAAGTGGGGTACCCCAAATGGAAATTTAGTTGATATTATTTCTGGTCGAATATTTTCTATGGCGGATCAGTATCCAAAAAAAAAGGGGTGAAATCTTGAAGGGGATAAAAAATATATGCTCGTTCGGAAGATAAATTTAAATTTTTTTTGTAGTTTAAACCCCATATTGCTTTTGCATCTTGCCTCAACATGATTTATCCAGCTAAATGCTATTTGACAGTGCATTGTGCTGGGTGTATCAATGGCCCTTTACTTCTGTTTTATATTGAAATATTGTGTAAGACTAGGAATTCTTATACATGTAATATATAAGGAAACTATCAAGTTTACACACTCATATATTCCTGGTTTTACTTCTTATTAGCTATCCCATGGCTAATGTATTGTACAGAGAAGCAGAGAAGGGTAATTCTCTACCAGGAAGATGTGAATGTTTCTATATGCTGTATGATTTAAAAACAAAGCTATAGAGGGAACTATATTATGAAAATGTTTTTACTGAGAATGTTTTTAGCCTTAGAATTTTTGTAGAATTATCCTCTGTTAACACCAAACACTAGATATAATACGCCAACACCAACTGCATAATTTACACTTTTATTATTGGACTGTACAATAATCAATTCAACAGATCATAATACTTCATTGATGTTCCTAAGCAAGAACACGACGTCATGACGTCACAATGACGTCACTTAAAGTTGTTTCTAAAAGAAGGAATATTCTAACTTAAACAAGAGTTGTAGAACATGAAATTAACATTCATTATATTTCTTTCTTTTTGAGTTTTGAAGTTAATAAAATAAATTAATATGATTACAGAAATTAAATTATATGATTACAGTTTATATAAATCTTCTGAAAATTGCCCTCCATGAAATACTTCTAGCAGATTGTAACCAGAAGCTCCTCGTTTTGGTCATGCAGTCTGCAAGGTGGTATTTACCCGGACACCATCGTACATCCTTTACTTCATTCCTGGACAAAATTCATTGATGGCTGCTATGTCAACCCGAAGGCGCTTGTCATCAACTAACTTGGTGGAATATAAATACACAGTATTTGCTTTGGTACCTAACGAATCTAAACAAGAGAAAAGGAGTAGTCTGATTGAAGACTATTTTTTGTAATTTATATCAAGCTTTGGCCGAGGTCATAATTGTTTTCAATACTGATGGAGAATATTTCACGTAAACTCTATTTTGGTAAATATTATTTATTTGGCAGTTAAAATGTGCTTGTATATTTGGAATTTACACTGTGTATAATCGAACCGTAGCGCGCATTCGCCCCACAGCTCATGTTGTTTACAACGTGGGTACCCCAACATTGGAATTTGTGTGCATTTACTCGTCTGGCTCAGTAATATCTTTTCCCCCTATGGCGGATTAGTATCCAAAAAAAAGGGGCTAGAAAATCTTGAAGGGTATAAATGATTATATATGCTCTGTTCTACGACAGATGAATTGAAATTTATTTCTTTGTGAGTCTCTCAATCCTATATTGCTTTTGCATCTTCCTCAACATGATTTATCCAGCTAAATGCTATTGACAGTGTTGTGCTGGGTGTATAAAATGGCCCTTTACTTCTGTTTATTGAAAATATTGTGTAAGACTTAGGGAATTCATACATGTAATATAAGGAAACTATCAAGTTTACACACTCATATATTCCTGTTTTTACTTTTAGCTATCCCATGGCTAATGTATTGTACAGAGAAGCAGAGAAGGGTAATTCTCTACCAGGAAGATGTGAATGTTTCTATATGCTGTATGATTTAAAACAAAGCTATAGAGGGAAATATATTATGAAAATGTTTTTACTGAGAATGTTTTAGCCTTAGAATTTGTAGAATTATCACTCTGTTAACACCAACACTAGATATAATACGCCAACACCACTGCATAATTTACACTTTATTATGACTGTACAATAATCATTCAACAGATCATAATACTCATGATGTTCCTAAGCAAGAACACGACGTCATGACGTCACAATGACGTCACTTAAAGTTGTTTCTAAAAGAAGAATATTCTAACTTAAACAAGAGTTGTATAGAACATGAAATTAACATTCATTATATTTCTTTTTCTTTTTGAGTTGAAGTTAATAAAATAAAATTAATATGATTACAGAAATTAAATTAATATGATTACAGTTTTATATAAACTCTTTGAAAATTGCCCTCCATGAAATACTTCTAGCAGATTGTAACCAGAAGCTCCTCGTTTGGTCATGCAGTCTGCAAGGTGGTATTTACCCGGACACCATCGTACATCCTTTACTTCATTCCTGGACAAAGATTTCATTGATGGCTGCTATGTCAACCCGCAGGCGCTTGTCATCAACTAACTTGGTGGAATGTTATAGCATCAAATTACACTTTTGTTGTCAACATAAGCAATTATTGGTATGTATGTTACTTTGAAGCTTCATAATATCCTCTAGCATCTGTCTATAGTAATAGCCACATTCAAGACCTTCTTGTAGACTTAGTGCCTTGAGCGAACAACCCGTTTGATCTTGTTTGTATGCAATGCAAGTGGGCAACATTTTCCCTGACTGTCGGCTAACCACACAACAAAAGCGGCAGTACTTCCAGTCCCGCTGCTGATGTTACACAGAGAAGCATCTGTTAATACCACAATCCTCCAGTCACTGACATTTTTGCTAAGTCTGGGAAATGTAAATCATAGATCTCACATCTGTTGACTGTTTTGACTGCCCTGCACAAATCACCCACAGTTGCTTGTTTTTTAGCTTGGTACTCAGGTCAATGAGTTCAAAAGCCATGTTCTGGTCTACTTCCTTGTTACAGCCCAGTTGATCTGGCCAATAATTTGTCTGTAGGTGGATTGTTCTTCATCTGTAAGAATGTCTTCTTTCTGTTGCACCCTGTTAGTATCTAAACTTTGTGTATTTATTTTCCTACATACTGGGATTGGTCTAGCAAAATTTCACTGGACTGTTGCATGACTCTGAATCCAATATAATCCAATATAATTCAAACTGCCTTCCTCTACTTTTCCAGCTACAAATCTTTTTCGCAGACTCATCATAATTCTCTCAAGGCATTCATTTCCAGCATGTAAAAATCATCAACATGGCAACATATTACACCGCTCAACTGTCCATTTGTATGCAAAAAAGAACATTGCAGGATCCATTTTAGACATTTGGCATCCCAAGTCTCAGCAATTCTTCCTCTTACACTGAGATAAAACTGTCTTGCACCATCCATACAGTCCATGACGTAATTTCCAGACAACTCCTTCAGCTTTTTCACACTCCTTTGGGGCTTAATGTACACATCCCTCTTTATCTCTTGACCTTGTAAAAATGCAGACTTAATGTCAGTGGTCTTGGCAATCCAATTTTAATAGATGCAAAAGCAAGAAACATTCTTATAGTTCTTTTTCCACTGTTGGACTGTCACTTTGGCATTTGGAATTCTTTTCAAAGCCTCTTACAACAAGACGGGCCTTTGTCTGTTCATTTTTTGTTGTTATGACCACCTAGTTGATAATTGTATTTTGGCCCACAATCTTTGACTTCTACGTATGTACGAATTCTTTCAATTTCTGTAATTCAGCAAGTTTTGCCTCTGAGACATTATTGTTAACTTTACAGTTCTCCAAACACTAGGTTCACATTGTCATTCAACAGTTCCCAGTCAACTTTTGATCCAGATTGATACTCTTCTTCTCTTTACTGATTTCTTCCATAACATCCGTATACCAGTGTTTGTTCTTCCCTGTTGCCTTTCCTGCCCTTCCAAGAACTTTTGCATGTGGATCCAAAATCAGTGTCTTGTGTTTTATACTGAATATTGTCATTGGGTTTGAGGAACTCTCTATTTTGTGTCTGTCTATCTCTGTCAGACCCGACAATTGGTATCTCTTCTAGCCTTGTTAGTAAATTATCATCAGAAATTTTGGAGGTAGTTCTTCAGAATCATTTGTTGATCATTCTGTGTTTGTCAATTCTTGCTGAACCTTGGCCCCTCCATCTGCATCTGAACTTTGATCATGGTCTTCTCCATCCACAAATTGTTCACTTTTTGAAGTCTATTTGGAGATACACGCACAAAAACTGCTCCGTGTCGCCACAAACACTATTTTCCATCTTGAAAAAACTACCTTTCCTGGTCCAAGCCAGCATTCTCGACCCTCTCTCTTGTAAAAAAACACGTCTCCATGTTCAAACACTTGTTCTGAAGCTCTTACCTTATTTTGCTGAGTGCTCTTCTTACTCTTTCATCAGCTTCAGACTGTATTAAAGTTCTTCGAGTTGCATGCAGAGCATTTAAGTGCTTTGCAAAAGCTTCACTGCTAGTCGTTCTTGTAAAGCTGGCAAATTTTCGCTCATGATGTTTGGAATGTTGGGGTTCTGTCAAAGACAAAGTTGATGGCTGCTGTTACCATTACACATTTGCAAAAGAATTCCTTGCCATATTTGCCCATGATAGAAGGTCTGCAAATTTACCTTTTCATAATCTGCATGGAGTTTGGTCAGTATCATATCAGTAATTGCATGCACTCTTTCACACAATCCATTTTAAATGGACTGTCAGCTGCAGTTGTAGCATAAACCGAATATTTAGTATGGATGTAATTTCCCTTACCTCATCCGAATTGAACTCCCCTCCGTTGTCTGTCATCAAAGATCCCATCACTCCAAATCGCCCAAACCCATTCTTTCATCAAACCATCTATGATATTACATGGCTTCTTTCTGTCTACAAAAGTGGGACAAAGTGTATTCTTGACCACATGTCTATGATATGTAATATCCAGCGCCCATTCCATTGTTTTTAGGTCCATTTTGCAACCTTTCGTTGAACCTGGAGGCCATTGGCATACCTATCACTGGCCTTGAATGAGTCTTGGCATAAAGTTTACAAATTTCACATCTGTTTACAATCTGGTCAAGAATCTGCTTCATACTCTGCTTTCCATATTCCAGCGTCCCTTCAAAATTATGCCAATCTTTTCTGTGGAGGATGAGCAAATTGTCGGTGCAGTTTCACAAGAGTTTTTGCGCCTCTCTTGTGTGTTCAAATTCTCAAGGACAATTGAATACACCTTTTTCCACTGGAACTTCCACTTTTTATTATTGGAATGCAGTAATGGCCTGGTGTTGTTAAGTTCAGTGCTACCTCAGTCCCCATAATGGTCGCTGTATCATTTTCAAGATCCATCTTTATAGCTGCTTTCTTCATTGCAGTACGCGAGAGTAGTAGAGTAATATCTGAATCTACAACATCAGTGGTTATGGCCACTGCCTTTTCCAGCAACTACAGCAGGTATACGAAACTCACCTTTTGATTTTAGGCATGTTCCCCCTCCAAATTTAAACACTCTCTTGACCTTTATGATGTAACACTTTCTCTCTGTCTGTATTGGCCAAAGACTCTAAGTAATTGTCCATCCAACTTCTTCCACATACTGTACTGCTACAAGCACTGTCGAGGACTGCACAGTTTCGAGCATCAATCCCTAGTCGTCTGATCTCATCTGTATCATACCCAGTAAAAAGGACAGCGTGGTTTTCTACTGCATTGACTTTCTTCATATTTTTCCCAGCTATCTGGGCATGCAGGCAACAAATGACGAAAAGACCACATGATTTGCATGTCAGTGGTCTACCATCTGGTCCTGTGGGATTAATGTTCTTTGTCAAATCCCTTCTTTCGATTTATCAGTGGCAAACTCCCCTCTAAGATTCTCTCTGAGTTTTCCCCGCCTCCAATTTCCCTTCTTTCACCACTTAATTACTAGATAGCTGCTCCGTTTTGTATACCCCGCTGCAAGCAGGGCCTCTTCATTTGCCGCCAAAAAAGCTGGTTCTAACTTGATACTTGTCTGGATACTTAATGATTCTGTATCATTGCCCTTAAATTTCTTCAGCGACTTCTTGGCTTCCTCGTAAAGTGTGTCGTCTTATTATCATTAGTTCATGCCTGTAAGGACTAACAACTTCTCTTCATTTGAAATATTAGCCTTCCTCAGCAGCTTGAAAGCCAATATCTCACTAGGCAATGTCATTTTCTTCTTCTCTATCTTTCTATATTTGGAGTCAAAACATAGCCACATATTCAGTTATTGATTGTCCTTCCAACCTTTTTAAATCTTCAAAATCCTCAAATTTTTCCAGGCTATCAGTAAGATCATCCTTAGCAAGATGCTGGTCCAAGAAGCGAATAAGAACATTCAAACCACCATAACCCTTTAACTCGTCCAATGAAAGTTGATCAAATACTTTTTTGCGAATTTGTGATTCATCATTTTCCAGGAAGTGTCCAATGCAACAGCAATACCTTGTTTTTCTTTTGCTTAAGTCAGTAATTTCTTTCCATGCCAAAAGTTCCTGCTTAAATCTCTCATAGTTTTTCCATTTTCCCAAAACGGGAGGATTAATCCTGGTTTTTCATTGCTGAATTCAAGGCTTGGAAGCAAAATTTCTCTGTTAAAAATTCCGTTGAAATTATAAAACACTGATTTCCACCGAGGATATCTGAATACGCCTCTGCTACCACTTGTTAACACCAACACTAGATACATGTATAATACGCCAACACCACTGCATAATTTACACTTTATTATGACTGTACAATAATCATTCAACAGATCATAATACTCATGATGTTCCTAAGCAAGAACACGACGTCATGACGTCACAATGATGTCACTTAAAGTTGTTTCTAAAAGAAGAGTATTCTAACTTAAACAAGAGTTGTAGAACATGAAATTAACACACTCTTGGTAGTTTGTGCATTGAAAAATGTTAGTACTGGTAAAAAAATCCAAGTTCATTTATACTGTAACTGTCCGATAAGAACTTTAAGCCTTTATCTTCCGGAAACAAAAATGAATAGCCACAAGAATGGAATCAGGCCAGCTTTCACACCTGTGCTCTCTAACTATACTCTTTACTGTTACCAGCTCAATTTTTTGTTTTTTAATAATGAAATCCATTTAACCTGGAATAGACTGTTCCATATTCATATTCATTATACAAATTCAACTGGTTTAGAGTTAAAACTGACACAAAACCAATATTGTAGTTTTATTTTACTTATGTAGAAGAAGAAGATAATGAAGAAGATGAAGATGAGGAAGAGGAAGGTGAAGAAGGCACAGAGAAAAAGAGTAAAAATAAAAAACCTAAAAGGTAGGGGTGAATTTCTTTTTGAAAAACAAAATTACATGTGCTGATTCTATGGTTTTTCATCATTGCCAAAATTTTGGCAATAATTCTAGAAAAGAAAGAAAATTAATAAAAAACACGAGTAAATTGTGTAACTATCTTCTTATTCTTTTATTCATGCTAGTTTATGATGTCATACTATATATTGTTTCTAATTCCACATTCAGTTTCATTTTTAGCTCGACTATTCGATAAGAATAAGTAGAGCTATTGCAGTCACCCGAGCGTCGGCGTCGGCATCTGTATCGGCGTAACCACTTATGTTAAAGTTTTTGTAATAGTTCAAATATTTTCAAAGTCCATTGACATATGGCTTTGAAACTTTGCACACTTGTTCACCATCATGACCACAACCTGTAGACAGGAGAAGGTAACTCTATCAAGCATTTTGACAGAATTATGCCCCTTTTTCGACTTAGAATTTATGTTAAAGTTTTTGTAATAGTTCAAATATTTTCAAAGTCCATTGACATATGGCTTTGAAACTTTGCACAATTGTTCACCATCATGACCCCAACTTGTAGACAGGAGGAGGTAACTCTATCAAGATTTTGACAGAATTATGCCCCTTTTTCGACTTAGAATTTATGTTTAAGTTTTTGTAATACCTCAAATATTTTCAAAGTTCATTGACATATGGCTTTGAAACTTTGCACACTTGTTCACCATCATTACCCCAACCTGTAAACAGGAGGAGGTTACTGTATCAAGCATTTTTTTTTACTATCAAGCACTAAGAATAGTCGAGCGTTGCTGTCCTACCGACATCTCTTGTTATGTCAGGTCTAAAGTTAGGAAGCATCAACATTTAAAACATTTTAGTTGGAGAGACAACTCCGACACTAAATCACACATTTTTTTGCAATATCTTCATTACCTTCATGTATATTTTAAAAAGTGAACCACCTAAACAAAGTTCAGTTCAAAGACTTTACAAAACAACAAAAATTATGTATGAAAATGGACACTGCCTACTGGTACTGCTTTGAGGTCCTGAATGAGGTATACAAAACACGGTCTTTTTACACCACAGCAATAGATAAAATCAGCACTTAAATTTTTGAGTAAAAATGACTGGAAAATCAGCGTTAATAATTTTTTTTACATCTTAGTGTTTTATCTATTTTTGTTAAATATATATGTACAAAATGTAATGAGATAGTTAAATGAATATCTTACGGTTGACCAAATTTAAACCGAAGAAAGGATTACAAAATTCCATACCCTAATATTAGTTTTGTGTTTTCATTCAAATCCATCAAGATTGTGGTATTTTATGGTCCATTGAGTAAAAGTTGTGTTGTCATTTTAATGTAACTATGCATGTTCTTAAGGTATTAGCACCCTAATGCATTACCTCCGCTTTGAAGAGTATTCAAATAGACTAGAACTACTGTTAACTACATTGAAAATGAGGGCCATGGGTTCAATCCCCAGAAGGGTCAACTTTTTTATGCTCCCCGAAAAATTTCGGGGGAGCATATAGTCGGCGCCTTGTCCGTCTGTCCGTCTGTCCGTCCGTCCGTCTGTCCGTCCGTTGTCTTGTCCGGAGCATAACTTGAAAACCCTTGGAGATAATTTGTTGAAACTTCATACAGTGGTAGAGGGCATCGAGGGGGAGTGCAGTGTCAAAGAACCATAACTCTATTTTGCCCGGTTTTTGAATTATCTCCCCTTATAGAAAAATCTTGTCCGGGGCATAACTCTAAAACTATAACAGATATCAACATGAAACTTTGTAGGTGAATAGATCTCAATGGGTAGATGTGCAGTGCATAAGAACAATAACTCTTTTCATCCTAATTTTGGAGTTATTGCCCTTTGTTAATTTTGAATACTTTGAACTTTGTCCGGAACATAACTTGAAAACCCTTAAGATAATTTGTTGAAACTTCATACAGTGGTAGAGGGCATCGAGGGGGAGTGCAGTGTCAAAGAACCATAACTCTATTTTGCCCGGTTTTTGAATTATCTCCCCTTATAGAAAAATCTTGTCCGGGGCATAACTCTAAAACTATAAGAGATATCAACATGAAACTTTGTAGGTGAATAGATCTCAATGCATAGATGTGCAGTGCATAAGAACAATAACTCTTTTTGTCCTAATTTTGGAGTTATTGCCCTTTGTTTATTTTAATACTTTGAAACTTGAACTTTGTCCGGAACATAACTTGAAAACCCTTGGAGATAATTTGTTGAAACTTCATACAGTGGTAGAGGGCATCGAGGGGGAGTGCAGTGTCAAAGAACCATAACTCTATTTTGCCTGGTTTTTGAATTATCTCCCCTTATAGAAAAATCTTGTCCGGGGCATAACTCTAAAACTATAAGAGATATCAACATGAAACATTGTAGGTAGATAGATCTCATTGAGTAGAGGTGCAGTGCAAAAGAACCATAACTCTGTTAAGCCTTATTTTGAATAATCTCCCCTTTTAGAAAAATCTTGTCCAGGACATAGCTGTAAAACTATAAGAGATATCAACATGAAACTTTGTAGGTAGATAAATCTCAATGGGTAGATGTGCAGTGCACAAGAATCATAACTCTACCTTGCCTAATTCTGGAGTTATTGCCCTTTGTTTATTTTTACTTTTTGAATTGTCCAGGACATAACTTGGAAATCATAAGAGATATCATCAAGAAACTTTGTAGGTTGATAGATCACATTGATTAGAAGTGCAGTGCAAAGAACTGTAACTCTGCCTTGCCTAATTTTGGAATTATTGCACTTTGAACTTTTCCACGGACATAACTCTGAAACTACAAGAGGTGTACTTTCCTGTGTCCAAAACCTATTCGGGGAGCATCACCCGGCTCAAACCGGGCTCTTGTTTTTCTTTCTTTTTTTCTTTTATCATTATTTATGTATCTCTCATGTCCCATTTGGAAAGAAAAAAGTGTTTAATTTTGATTTTTTAATTTATATAGGTATTTATTGGCTAAATTATGCTTAATCTAGTAATAAATATGGTACCTGATATTTTCAAAGTGTAATATAATCAAAACTAAACGGTAAAAGTATTTCATATTTTACAAGATCAACCATAATACTTTTTTAAAAATTTAGGGAAACTTTGAAAACAGGCACTCATTTAAGTAAATTTTAAGATTTTTTTAAATTAAGCTCCCTAAGTAGAAAAATGGTCAGACACGTGGTAAAAATGGGTGGGGTAGGGTAACATTTTTATACAGATTTCATAAATTTTAAGTAGAAATCATAATTTTGCTTATGTGGATTGTTAGCTGAATGGTACTATTTGTTTCTTACCAAAAATTAATGGGAAAACATTTTTCATTAGAATGTTATTGCAGATTATTTAAAGGTTCCTCATTTCTAAAAAAAGGGCCCTCATAACATCCTAGCTTGAGTTCAGAAAAGTGGCCATAACTTGATTTCCGTACGGTAAACTTTGTTTAAATTTTGCATACAGGTGTACTTTAAGGTATACATCTGACCTATGATGTCAATTTTTTAGTTCCTGATAGTGCCCATTAGGGTCCTAATACCTTAAATTCAACAATTTTTTGTTGTTGTTTTTTCTCTCCAAAATTCAGTCATTCCAAATGGTTTGCATGTAGAATTATTTCAATAACTTTTTAGCTCGACTATTCGATAAGAATAATTAGAGCTATTGTAGTCAGCCGAGCGTCGGGGTCGGTATTGGCGAAACCACTTATGTTAAAGTTTTTGTAATACCTCAAATATTTTCAAAGTCCATTGACATATGGCTTTGAAACTTTGCACACTTGTTTACCATCATGACCCCAACCTGTAGACAGGAAGAGGTAACTGTATCAAGCATTTTAACAGAATTATGCCCCTTTTTCAACTTAGAATTTATGTTAAAGTTTTTGTAATACCTCAAATATTTTTAAAGTCCATTGACATATGGCTTTGAAACTTTGCACACTTGTTCACCATCATGAACCCAACCTGTAGACAGGAGGAGGTAACTGTATCAAGCATTTTGACAGAATTATGCCCCTTTTATGACTTAGTATTTACGTTAAAGTTTTTGTAATACCTCAAATATTTGCAAAGTCCATTGACATATGGCTTTGAAACTTTGCACACTTGTTCACACCATTATAACCCAAAACTGTAGACAGGAGGAGGTAACTGTATCAAGCGTTTTGAGAGAATTATGCTCCTTTTACATTTAGGTTTGCACACCACCTCAGATATTTTCATATTCTATTGAAACAAGTTGAAATTTTATACTCTTCTTTGAGAGTATAATAGGATTCTCTCCAAGGCCTGTAACTGTAACATGGATTTAAAGAAAACATTTGTCCTTTTGTTATTAACTCAGAAATTTTTACATTATCAAGGCTCTTTTACTATCAAGCACTAAGAATAGTCGAGCATTGCTGTCCTACCGACAGATTCGTTTATAAGATAATCAAACTATCCACACTATGTTGAACCGTTGTTCATGTTGTTAATTAATGTTGATTTTGTTGTATAGAGATAAAGATAAAGAGGTATGGATATATCCCTGCTGGATGCAGACGACAATTTTTATGTTAATTTCACCTGAAACATTGTACTTGACCTTTTTTCCTTTTCACTTTCCTTTATTCTCAAACTTTCACAGCTTCAAAATAAGAGTAACCTTTTTTAGTTCCCAAGTCATTTTTTCTTGACTGGTATGTAAATTTTGGACATATTTATTAGACATGCAATTAAAAGCTTTTTGAAAATATTGTATTATTTTTAGGCATACATCCGGGACATTACCGGAAATAAGGTGTCTGTCCCGGAGATGATTTATGTCCCGGTAAAAAAAAAAACTAAGATAATCTACTTTGAAGCAAGAAATTTTACATTTTTATATAATTTTATTGTCAAGCTTTTATAAGCTAGTCTAGAACGCTAATAACGAACGATAATCCCCTAACAGCATTGCAATGGTGACACTAATCCTTTTATTGGTATATCTACGTTCCCCTTCCAACAAACAATTATCAGCAATAATTTTGATCAATTGAAATATTTATTGTTTACCCCCTGTGGCTTCCTGAGTGAAAAATGCTTTTGATTAGGGATTACATCATAATTATCAAAACCTCTTCCAGAAAATGGCCCAGATTTGGGACTGGTACTGCAACCCTTGAGTTTACTTGGGAGGTAGTTACTTAGTTATGTAGTTATATATAAGACTGTATAACAATAAAATGTATATGCCATTTCTATTGATGTACAGGTATATTTTGTTTTTAAAATAACATTAAATTTAAATCTTCATCAGAGAGTTAAATAGGGAATTAGGAGAAGGTGATGAAGATGAAAAAGATGATGATGATGACGATGATGAGGAGGAGGTAGAAGAGGAGGAGGAGGAGGTAGGAGAAGAGGAAATAGAAGAAGAGGTTAATGATGTAGAAGGTGATGAGACTGTTGGGGAAACTTTAGAGACACCTAAGAAAGTTAAAGAGAGATTTTTTAGAAAAATATATTGTTTTTGATGTCATTGAGGAAACAGTTAAGCACATACATTAGAAAGTCATTTTTAAGCCTGCTTTCAAGACTTGCCAGTACTTGTGGACAAGTAGTCTATATTGAAAAACGGACCTCTGTATATTGAAAGCTAATTATTATAAAGTCTTCATATTTCACATAGTAATTGGTCATAACTAGTAGATGACCCTTATGTTTTTGGGGTCTCTATTTCAAAGATCAAGGTCACCAGGGTCTTAAATGTCAGAATAGTTTCTGCTTATCTTGAAAACTATTTATCACAAAGTAAAAAAACAGTGTCTGTATGTAGTTTGTTTTGCTGCTAACCATGTGACTTCATCATATGAAGTAAGGACTGGAGATATATAAGATTATTCGGCAAGGTTTTATCCAACTGATGAAATAAACAGTAGCAGGATAAAAAAATAGGACATGAACTTTCTTGTTGGTTAAACTACATGGAAAATGAATGGTTCAAGTCAAAATCTTCAGATGCTTAACACTATTTTAAAGAAAATTGATCGCAACTTTCTATTATAATACTTATTTTTTTTTAAAGTATTAAAGACAGAAAAAGGTAAACCAGATGAAGATGATGAGGAAGAGACTGAAGAAGAAGTTGAAGAAGAAGAAACAGTAGGTGAGGAGGAAGTTGAAGAGGAGGAAACAGAAGAGGAAGAAGATGACGAGGAAGAAACACGTCCTAAAAAAGTAGTCCCTTTAATATTTAAATAATACCATTAGAAACTTTTTTTCCAGTACATACATATGTTAAGTGGTTTTGCTCAATTTTTCACATTGTGACAGTAAAAGATTCTGATATTGGATAGGTGCCAAATCAGTAAATTAGCCAGTGGCTTACTAGTATTATCTATTACATAGTAATTAGTGAAATAAAAATGTTTAAAACTTTCATGTTTGTATAAATTGGATTGAAAAAAGATGCAAACCACTCTCTTTATCAACTTATTCTTAGTTTATTGAGTTATGTGAGTTGAATTGAATTCTTGTAGTTTCTTGAAGTGACTGTAAAATAAACTTTCTTTTATTGTTGATGAATTACACATGTATTTATTTAAGCCGAAGAACAGGGAGAGATAATTTCTCACCCTGGCATTTGCATCACATAATGATTAAGATTTTGTGTGCAAGTTGGTATCTCCAAAACTACTGAAGGGAATGGATTGAAACTTCACACGTTTGTTTTTGTGATTATCTAAGGTGATGATCACAGGTACCATAACTCTAAGTCCCCTTTTTACAGAGTTGTGCTCCCTGTGGAGCACTTAGTATAGTTGAGCTTCCTGTTTTACGGACAGCTCTTGTTAAAAGAAATAATTGCCTGATATAGTGTGTTGAATAAATTGAAGATACAGAAGTATATGTGTAATAAAATATTTTTTTTGTTTGTGCAGGGTCGATTATTTGAAGCCATATGTGACTTTTCCAGTAAAGAGAAGGGTGATCTTAATTTTAAAGCTGGAGAAGTACTAACTATCATTACTACTCAGTAAGTAAATTATTTGATAGTCATTTCACCTTAGAACCATAACATTTTACCGACAATTCATAACATTTTACCGACAATTGTACCAGTTTCCTTGTTTTGTGAGAAAAATTCCTTTTTTTACATTTCCACTACAATCATTTATATGTAGTCATATATTTTTCATTATTTTATGTGTAGATTGTATACATGGATTGTAGAAAATTATACATGTAGTGTACATGTACTTAATAAGTACATTTAGCATTATGCAAGTACACGTTATGACTTAATTAAAGTTTACTGCATCATGAATATTTATCATAAAAGAGAGAGCACACAAAGAAATACGTTCCCGGGATTATACTTTACTACTTAAAAGTCTATTTTAAAGGAATTCTATGATTTAAGTATTTGTTGATTCAGGCAAAAAGAATATTAGCTTATCCATATTTACTGTGTCCACTGTAATTCAACCAAGTGTATTAGTAATTTTAGTATAATACATCTATATTATCAATTTTTCATCATTGTATCATCCACCTACAATAAAACATTTCAGACAGGAGGGGAGGTATACATATATTTGTTTTTTCTGTGATAATGTTGTGTGCACATTTTAAATAATGATTTATAATATAATAACTATTGTAATATATTTCTTTGTAAAAAACATGGCTAATCATGTGTTTGGTTGTAGCTATAAAACTGTAGAACAGGGTTTCAGTTAACATATCTGTCTATAGAAGTTGTAACCATATGTTATGAAAATAGACCTATACCTACAGTACCGATTCAAACCAATCTTTAACTTTATGCCATTCGACCTGGCTCTATACTGTTGATTACTCAATTCATAGAGGTGCACCTGAGGTTCTCCTAAACAAGTAATCCTTGAAAGTCGCCATATGACCCTTATAGTGTTAATGCATGGAGAAACTCAAACCAAAAAAAGACAACAAAAAAACTCAGTTTTAGTATGTTGTTACTGAAATTTCTGAAGCTTTAAAAGGAGTTTTCCAAATTCAAAACTTGATAAGTCCATTATTTTATAATAAGGGTCAATCTTCTGAGCACTGTTTGTTATATGCCCGAAATGGCATATTAATTTATACCCCCTAGCGTCCGTCTGTCTGTCTGTCCGTACGTCCGTCCGGTAGCAATTTGGTTTCTGGAGCATAACTTAAGTTCCATTTGGCCCTTCATAAGATGATTGTCCATATTTGGTAGAAGACCCCTATTGATTTTGGGGTCAAAAGGTCAAAGGTCAAGGTCACTATTACCTTGATACTGAAAACAGGTTCCGGAGCATAACTTAAGTTCCATTTGGCCCACAATGTTCAAACTTCATAGGATGATTGTCCATATTTGGGTAGAAGACCCCTATTGATTTTTGGGTCAAAGGTCAAGGTCACTATTACCTTGATACTGAAAACAGTTTCCGGAGCATAACGTAAGTTCCATTTGGCCCACAATATTCAAACTTCATAGGATGATTGTCCATATTGGGTAACAGACCCCTATTGATTTTGGGGTCACAAGGTCAAAGTCACTTTTACCTTAATACTGAAAACAGTTTCTAAAGCATAATTAAAGTTCCAATTGGCCCACAATATTCAAACTTCTTAGGATGATTGTCCATATAAGGTAGAAGACCCCTATTGATTTTGGGGTCACAAGGTCAAAGGTTAAGGTCATTATTAATAACTTAAGTATTAATCAACCTACAGCTGTAAAATTTTATAGGATGAACAGCTAATTCCCATGTCTTACAAATGCTCCATCCTTACAAAAAGAACAAAACTTTTGGGCATATAATGCTCCGCCTAGCGTTGCTCTTGTTGTTATTGCAGTGCTATGATTTCTCTAGTAAGGTGTCAAACATGCTGGGCTTATTCACACAATTTTGACAACACTCTATCTTATAGTCAGCTTAGGTCTTAAAATCTTGAATGTTTTAATAAATCAAGTTCGTTGTAAAGGTCTTCTTTTTTTGTGTTGCCTCTACAGAGTAGTGGCGACATATAGGGATCACTTCTCCGTCGTCTGTCTGTCCGTCACAAAACTTGTCCGGACTACTCCTCATAAACTATTGGTGCAATTTCATCCAAACTGTACAGGAATGATCAGTACCAAGTCTAGTTGTGCATATTGTCAGCATTTTCCGGTTCAATGATTTTTGTTAGAGTTATGGCCCTTTAATAATTTTTATTTTTAAAGTTTGTCCGGACTACTTCTCTTATACTACTAATGCAATTTCAATGAAACTTTACAGGATTGATCTGTAGCTCAAGTCCTTGTGCATGTTGCACAGGTTTTCCGGTTGAATGATTTTTGGCCGAGTTATGGCCCTTTGATTAAAATGTGTTTTTTTTTCTGTGTGTTGCCAGATACACAAAAGCTTGTCCGGACTACTCCCCATAAACTACTGGTGCAATTTTATCCAAACTTTACAGGAATGATCAGTACCAAGTCTAGTTGTGCACTGTCCGTCTGTCTGTCCGTCTGTCACAAAACTTGTCCCAACATGAAATTGGCCATCATGAGGCGACACATGTGATCACTGATCGCTCTTGTTTTTTTTAATAAAAAGGGGTATGGGTATAGTTGTCACCTGACCTGTTGGCATTGGTAAAAATTTCCTTTTTTTATGATCTTTATTATTTGTGCTTTTGTAATAAACAAAAGAAATTATACATGTTAAGTTGTAAAATGAGGTCATATTTACCCCATTTTTTATGGGAAAACACTCACATAGTCACTTTTCTTAGTTCAATTGAAACTTTTTTTCACAATCAAGTGATCTGTTTAAAAAAACTACTGACTTGTTCAGTATGACAAGTTTTCCATGCAAAAAAAACAATGATAAGCACTACTTTTAAGGCACAAATTTATTGTACTTTTCTGTCAAAAAATTACTTTTCCTGATTTGTTATTATTGTGGTTAAACATATTCAATTTTAGTTTTATACTGTGTTTAAGTGATAAAAGTATCTAAGACATTTGAAATGTGTAAAATTAATAAAGTTACATTTTGAAAGTAAAAATTTTAAAGATCATTTTTAATTTTATTTTTTCAAATTCAAAGGGAAATTAGTAAGTAAAATTTTAGAAAATTTTCTTTTTTTCCATGTTTTTTTATCTTTTCAGAGAAAAAATTTTTGGGAGGCCCAAAAATGAAAAAAGGGGGAAAAGGTTTTAAATTTATTCCATTTTAAAACCATTCCTTTTCTACAAATTAAATCAATTACCAACCTGTGTTTATGCATTTTTTTTTTAAAAAGTGGGGAAGTCAAAAAATGGGGAAATTTTTTAAGGATTTCAAAAATTTTGAACAATAAAAAATCTTAATTAGGATTTTTCTTTTTAAATGTGCTGAAAATTTAATACAGAAAAAATTTTAAAAAATAAACTGGGTTATTGCAAACAAATTTTTTTTGTTATTTTAATTTAAAATTGATATCAAAAAATTATTTCCCATTTTAAAAAAATCCATAATTAAAACTTAGAAATTAAGCATAAAATTTAAAAAAAAAATTTTTACATTTTTTTTTTTTCTTTTTAGATGTTTCAAAAATACGATTTAACCAGTGGGGAAGGAAAAAGGGGGTTTTTGTTTTATTTTGAAACGCCAAATTTTTTTTTCCCAGGGGGTTTTTTTAAAATTTTTTTTGGTTTTGATGAATATGTGGATATATTACCTGCCTAAATTTTAATTCTTATAATATATCCCAAAATTTCCTTAAAACCAAATAATATTATAAAACCCTTTTCCCTTGGGGGGTAAAAAGAAAAAAAATTTTTCTTTTTCAAATAAAGTTAAACAGAAATTCCCTTAGGGGAACAAAAATAGTACAAAAAAATAAATTTTCTTTGCCCCCAATCTAAAACGAAAAAGGGGTGTTTTGTTGAAAACTTTTTTTTTAATTATATAAGCTTTGACGATACTAATTTTTTTTAAAATGACTAGAAATGAAAATTCATCACTGTATGAAAACTGTAGGATGCCCAACCTTTTTTTTACAACGGGGTACTTCTGTTTTATAATTGAAACTATATTTGTGTAAGACTAGGAATTCATAAGTACATGTAATATAAGGAAACTATCAAGTTCTACAGCACTCATATATTTCCTGGTTTTACTTATTAGCTATCCCAATGCAGCTGATGTATTGTACAGAGAAGCAGAGAAGGGTAATTCTCTACCAGAAAGATGTGAATGTTTCTATATGCTGTATGATTATACAACAAAGCTATAGAGGGAAATATATTATGAAAATGATTTTACTGAGAATGTTTTAGCCTTAGACTTTGAAGAATTATCACTCTTGGTAGTTTACTTTATCTTCTGGAAACAAAAATGAATAGCCACAAGAATGGAATCAGGTCAGCTTCCACACCTGTGCTCTCTAACTATACTCTTTACTGTTACTAGCTCAATTTTTGTATTTTTAGCTCGACTATTCGATAAAAATAAGTAGAGCTATCGTAGTCACCCGAGCGTCGGCTTCGGCGTCTGCGTTAACTTCTGTTAAAGTTTTTGTAATACCTCAAATATTTTCAAAGTCCATTGACATATGGCTTTGAAACTTTGCACACTTGTTCACCATCGTGACCCCAACCTGTAGACAGGAGGAGGTAACTCTATCAAGCATTTTGACAGAATTATGCCCCTTTTTCGACTTAGAATTTACGTTACAGTTTTTGTAATACCTCAAATATTTTCAAAGTCCATTGACATATGGCTTTGAAACTTTGCACACTTGTTCACCATCATGACCCCAACCTGTAGACAGGAGGAGGTAACTCTATCAAGCATTTTGACAGAATTATGCCCCTTTTTCGACTTAGAATTTACGTTACAGTTTTTGTAATACCTCAAATATTTTCAAAGTCCATTGACATATGGTTTTGAAACTTTGCACACTTGTTCACCATCATGACCCCAACCTGTAGACAGGAGGAGGTAACTCTATCAAGCATTTTGACAGAATTATGCCCCTTTTTTGACTTAGAATTTACGTTAAAGTTTTTGTAATACCTCAAATATTTTCAAAGTTCATTGACATAAGGCTTTGAAACATGTTGAAATTTTATACTCTTCTTTGGGAGCATAATAGGACTCTCTCCAAGGCCTATAACTGTAATATGGATTTAATGAAAAAATTTGCCTTTTTCTTTACTGAGAAAATCTCTGCTTAGAAAATTTTACCTTTTAATCAAGGCTTTTTTTACTATCAAGCACTAAGAATAGTCGAGCGTTGCTGTCCTACCGACAGCTCTTGTTAAAAATGAAATCCATTTAACCTGGAAAAGACTGTTCCATATTCATATTCATTATACAAATTCAACAATATTGAAGTTGTATTTTATTTAAAGAAGAAGATAATGAAGAAAATGAAGATGAGGAAGGTGAAGAAGGCACATTGAAAAAGAGTAAAAGTAAAAAACCTAAAAGGTAGGGGTGAATTTCTTTTTGAAAAACAAAATTACAAGTGCTGATTCTATGGTTTTTCATCATTCCTTTTGGAATTAATTCTAGAAAAGAAAGAAAATTAAAAAAAAACATAAGTAAATTGTGTAACTATCTTCTTATTCTTTTATTCATGCTAGTTTATGATGTCATACTATTAATTGTTTCTAATTCCACATTCAGTTTCATTTTTTATGTCAGGTCTAAAGTTAGGGAGCATCAACATTTAAAACATTTTAGTTGGAGAGATAACTCCGACACTAAATCACACATTTTTTTGCAATATCTTCATTATCTTCATGTATACTTTAAAAAGTGAACCACCTAAACAAAGTTCAGTTCAAAGACTTTACAAAACTACAAAAATTATGTATGAAAATTGAAACTGCCTTTTATGACTTAGCATTTACGTTAAAGTTTTTGTAATACCTCAAATATTTTCAAAGTCCATTGACATATGACTTTGAAACTTTGCACACTTGAACACACCTTTATAACCTAAACCTGTAGACAGGAGGAGGTAACTGTATCAAGCATTTTGACAGAATTATGCCCCTTTTATGACTTAGTATTTACGTTAAAGTTTTTGTAATACCTCAAATATTTTCAAAGTCCATTGACATATGGCTTTGAAACTTTGCACACTTGTTCACACCATTATAACCCAAACCTGTAGACAGGAGGAGGTTACTGTATCAAGCATTTTGACATTTATACTATTCTTTGAGAGTATAATAGGACTCTCTCCAAGGCCTGTAACTGTAACATGGATTTAAAGAAAACATTTGTCCTTTTGTTATTAACTCAGAAAATTTTACATTATCAAGGCTCTTTTACTATCAAGCACTAAGAATAGTCGAGTGTTGCTGTCCTACCGACAGCTTCGTTTATAAGATACTCAAACTATCCACACTATTTTGAACCGTTGTTAATTAATGTTGTTTTTGTTGTATAGAGATAAAGATAAAGAGGTATGGATATATCCCTGCTGGATGCAGACGACACTTTTTATGTTAATTTCACCTGAAACATTATACTTGACCTTTTTTCCCTTTCACTTTCCTTTATTCTCAAACTTTCACAGCTTCAAAATAAGAGTTACCTTTGTTAGTTCCCAAGTCATTTTTTCTTGACTTGTTTTTTAAATTTTGGACACATTTATTAGACATGCAATTAAAAGCTTTTTGAAAATATTGTATTATTTTTAACATTTAGGATTAATGCACTTTTCAATAAAAATTAATGTATTTTACAGAAAAATTGAGGTATAAAAAAAAATATTGTTTTTTATAGTGCCATCAGTCATTTATGATGCTATTTTTGTAAAGTTGTGAAAGTTGTTTCCCTTTGTTTTTATGCACTATGGTTGTTAGTCTTGTTCCCTGCCTACATTTACTACGGAAACGTAGTATAAGGGGAAGGAACTCCAGACTATATGGTAGTGGAAATAATGTTTATGTGGAGTTACAGTAAGGTAGAGGTTTTTGATGTTTTTCAACTTTTGTATTAGGTACAGTAAACCCCTGATAGATTAGAATATTCATAGAGTAGAATAAAAAAAAATGCAGTGGCAATAGAAAAAATTGTTCTATTTTGTTAAAGTGTTTGATTTTTTTTCTTTTTTCAAAAACTGAAAACAAATGATAAATCCTTTAAATTTCATAATTTTTTATTTAAGAAAAAACACAACAAAATTGATCCATTTTTGTATGAATCTTTTTATTGTAAAAAAAAATCACATGTAAATCATCAACATTAAAGACACTGTAAACCTTGTGACAGATACTGTTTTCCATCTCACTTTTACACTATACACAAATATATATTTACTAACTCCACTAGTATTTATTTCCATTACTAAACTGCAGGATAATATTACAACATGCTTTGGAAATTAGAAATTATAATCATTTCCTGGGATCAATTCTTGATATTTAAGTTTGTCTTTTTAGCTCACCTGTCACAAAGTGACAGGGTGAGCTTTTGTGATCGATTTTCGTCCGGCGTCCGTCCGTCCATCCGTAAACTTTTACTTTAAATGACATCTCCTCATAAACCACTAAGCCAATTTCATCCAAACTTCACAGGAATGTTCCTTTGGTGGTCCCCTTTAAAAATTGTTCAAAGAATTTAATTCCATGCAGAACTCTGGTTGCCATGGCAACCGAAAGAAAAAACTTTAAATATCTTCTTTTAAAAAACCCTAAGAGCTAGAGCTTAGATATTTGGCATGAAACATCTTCTAGTGAGTGTCTAACAAGTTTGTTCAAATAAAAGCCCTGGGGTCATTGATTTTCCCTATATGCATATAGTAAAAACTTTAAAAAAATATCTTTTAAAGAACCCAAAGAGCTAGAGCTAAGATATTTGGCATGAAACATGTTCTAACGGGTGTCTACCAAGTTTGTTCAAATAAAAGTCCTGGGGTCAAAATTGGCCTGCCCCGGGGGTCATTGATTTTCCTTATATGTGTATAGCAAAAACTTAAAAAATCTTCTTTGAAAAAACCCAAATAGCTAGAGTTTAGATATTAAGCATGAAACATCTTCTAGTGAGTGTCTACAAAGTTTGTTCAAATAAAAGCCCTGGGGTCAAAATTGGCCCCGCCCCGGGGGTCATTGATTTTCCTTAAATGTGTATAGCAAAAACTTAAAAATCTTCTTTGAAAAAAACCCAAAACGCTGGCGTTAAGATATTAAGCATGAACATCTTCTAGTAAGTGTCTACAAAGTTTGTTCAAATAAAAGCCCTGGGGTCAAAACTGGCCCCGCCCCAGGGGTGTCATTGTTTTTAACTATATGTGTATAGTAAAAACTTAAAAAATCTTCTTTGAAAAAACCCAATGAGCTAGAGCTTAGATGTTTAGCATGAAACATCTTCTTATGGGTGTCTACCAAGTTTGTTCAAATAAAAGCCCTTGGGTTAAAATTGGCCCTGCCAGGGGGGAGGGGGGGGGAGGCCTATATACTGGTGAGCGACCTCAGGGCCATCATGGCCCTCTTGTTTTATTTTTTAGCTGACCTGTCACAAAGCGACCTGGTGAGCTTTTTGATCCTTTTTCGTCCGGTGTCCGTCAATCCGTAAACTTTTACTTTAAACAACATCTCCTCATAAACCGCTTAGCCAATTTCATCCAAACTTCACTGGAATGTTCCTTTGGTAGTCAACTTTAAAAATTGTTCGAAGAATTTAATTCCAAGCAGAACTCATGTTGCAATGGCAACCGAAAGAAAAACTTAAAATATCTTCTTTTAGAAAACCGAAAGAGCTAGAGCTTAAGCTGCGGTCTCACTTACTCCCTGCAGAGTCCAGGACCATCCCGGTAAGTTACCCGGACGATCCGGGGTGAAATTATCACACTAACCCTGGCAGCGCTACGGTTATTCCCAACTAACCAACCAGGATGCGCTCCGTATCATTCAGGCAGAGCCCATGTGGTGCTACGGTTCATGCTGGTGCTTCCCAGGTCGTTCCTGGATGACGCCTGAAGAGCCCCTGTTGACCCAGGCAGAGCCCCGTTCGATCCAGGCAGAGCCCAGGACGATCCAGGCAGAGCCCCGGTGGATTGAAAACGCGCAAAAATGATCACATTGATACATAATTTTTAATTTATATAATATCTATTGTTCCAGAATAGTAATTCTGACCTGAACAAGGCAACAATATGCACATCTCCTCTTGGTATTGAAGGTTCCCATAAAGTTTTGTTGAATTCCAGCAAGTAGTTGCAGAGAAGTAGCGCGGAAATGATTATTGTTCTATATGCATACTGCATAACTAATCAAGGACCATAACTCTGAGTTAAAGTGTCTGACCAAAACAAGCTGACAATATGCGCATCTCCTTTTGGTATTGAAGGTTCCCATAAAGTTTCATTGAATTCCAGCCAGTAGTGGCTGAGAAGTAGCGCGGAAACGATTTTTGCTCTATATGCATAATGCAAAACTAATCAAGGGCCATAACTCTGAGTTAAAGTGTCTGACCGGAACAAGGCGACGATATGCGCATCTCCTCTTGGTATTAAAGGTTCCCATAAAGTTTCATTGAATTCCAGCCAGTAGTTGCTGAGAAGTAGCGCAGAAACGATTTTTGCTCTATATGCATAATGCAAAACTAATCAAGGGCCATAACTCTGAGTTAAAAGGTATGACTGGAACAAGGCAACGATATGCGCATCTCCTCTTGATATTGATGATTCCCATAAAGTTTCCTTGAATTCCAGCCAGTAGTTGCTGAGAACTAGCGCGGAAACGAAATTCGGACGGATGGACGGAAGGTCGGACAGGTGGAAGGATTATAGCTTGTGACACTAACACCTCTGGTGCTAGGATTCCTGTTGATTCTACACTGACTGAAAAATACAAAGGCAAAAATACAAATCTCATAAATAAGTCATAATTAGATAATATGTTCATTTAATCTTAATCATTGTGCACATGTCTTTATGAATTTGAAACTTTTCTTTGTTACTGGAGATGTTTCAACTTGACAAAGCACTTTAAAGAGCCTGGTCAGACTGCATGATGGTACATGTTATCTGGCTCTATATGGCTGACACTGGCAACTTATTATTGCTGCTAGCACTTAACAACTTTACACTGCAGTTTCCAAAGTCTGCTCATGTGTTTTTCTTGGTATTATTGTAGATTTTTATAACTAACTTCCTTATATTATATGGCCCATCAATGCTTGACAATATTAGATGTACAGTATTTAATCAAATTGTACAAGAACAGCATATACAAAGCAAATAACCATCAATATATAGTGGAATTTTATTTATGGAAAGTTAATATCAATACTTACATATAAAATGGTCTCGGACCCTGGTTAATTTGACCAAATCTTTTAAGTCATCATGTCTGAACACTTCTCGACTACATGTATCTTTACGAGGATGAGCTACTCTAGCTTTCTGTTCACCTATATACAATGCACATTATTACTTGTTCTGTAACATTCTTCATTTAAATGTCATAATTAATTTAATCTGACTATACTAGTAATACAATATACTAATAGATTGTTTGTTTTGTTTGGTTTTACAGCTCACCAACACAATTTAGGTAATATTGTGCAAAAATAGGAAAGATGATTTTGGCTAACCTAGGGTGTAACAGGCCTTAAGCAACACCTGCGGTCCAAACTACCTCACTTACTGGAGATGCATAGACTCCAATAATTCAAACCTATTAAGTTGCCTCTTAACGAACGGTGGCTGCAATTAAAGGCAACCCCTCAGCCACAAGGAAGATATACTAGTAGTGAATAGACATATATATGTAATATGACTTTGGTAAGTTATTTCGGATATACTTAATCCCACAACATAAACTCAACACAACCAACATCAGGTGGTCACCACTACATGCTTACTGATTAATCTTAAACATTGGTACCTTGATGGCATGACTGAGATCACTAAATGTAGTACTAAGTGTAATACTTGGTAAACTTACCATCTACCATATCAAGTTCAATAACTCCTGGAGAGAAACATCTCTGTAACTTCACGGCTAATTCTCCTGTTATAGGCTTTAACAAAGTAATATCTGGTAATAGTCTGTAGGAGGCTGTAGCTACAAACACAAAATGCAAAT
Organism: Ruditapes philippinarum; assembly: GCF_026571515.1. NCBI lineage: Eukaryota > Metazoa > Mollusca > Bivalvia > Venerida > Veneridae > Ruditapes > Ruditapes philippinarum. The sequence goes on along the minus strand of NW_026863058.1, from coordinate 56,160 downwards.
CTTAACTACAGTCTCCGTAACTTTAAAATGAAATATTTCATTTCTTAAGATAATGGCATAAAAGTATTGCTGTCTTTAATTTTATTGAACTACCACGTGACCAGATTTTCCATGAGAGAACGGAAACGTGAAGGTCAAGGTCATTACGGAATTATTTACTAGAAAAGTCACTTAAACTTGGCTTAATCTTCAACAAAAATGTGCTACAAAAAGCACATCTGTATGGGACATAAAGCATTTGTCTCTTTTTCTACCAAGAGCGTGGGTCAGGTACTTTTTAACCTTATACACAAGTACATTCCTATTAAATTATCAACAATTATCATCCTTAGTCACTCCAAAGGTTTTACCAGAATCAGATATGCATCTATTTGACCAGTTACATCACAAAAACTTCACATCTTCTTACATAAATATTAAGCTAAGAATGTAAAAAACTGTTTTGCAGACTTTAAAAAGGAGTTATTGAAATATAATATATAAATTAAATATGGACTTACATATACAAAGTAGTTCTATGACAAAGTATACAAATGCTGAAATTTTAGTGAAAAATTAGTGCATGCATTATCTTTCAAATTAAGTTACTGACCATTAGTAACTCTATATATTGCATTGCCTTTGCCTGGCCTGCCTAAAAAATTTATATTAGCCTAAAAAAACTTTTAACTGTTTGTCCTTAAATTTTGATTTATTGATACTGAAATCAGTCTTTAACAATGTCAATGAAAGTCTTGGCCAAGTACATTACATTTCAGAAGGTGAAATGCCATATAATATTTTGCTGCTTGGGCGAGTTAAAAGTTAACAAACTATTATGCTGAATTAGGATCTACCAATACTAATCAATCAGTGTTGTACTTACCAACAGGTGAGAACTTGGCATGATCTTGTCCAATACCTTTTACACAAAATAACTTCAAATCTAACTCCTGAAACATGTTAATAACTTCACCTAGGTATTGGGAAACTTTCCATAATACTTCTTATGGGACTGATTTATTTCTTTGTTCCCCTACTTTTAGACAAGAGTTTAGTACTCCGAAAGTAAGATTTAGTTCACATTCTCCTACTGCTCGGTGTGATACAAATGATGGATTATTACGTAAAGGTGATAGTCATAGCTTACCCTTCTATACGGGAAGTGCTCGTGATGACTTAGATACGTCTATCCCGGGGGTTAAAGGGACTGATTTTGATAAAAAGCCAATGCTTTCCCCTTTAAAAACTGATTATACTGTTCACAAAGCGTAACATTAGTAGCGTTACCTCACCGGTTATGATAAATACATGCCAGACACCGGTGCCACATACTTTATCGAACCATTATTCGCAAAGTGTAGGTTTTCCGAGTTATTTATCTCGAGGAAACGCATTTATGCCTAGAACTTATAGTGCTCCGATGAACACTATGTACTCGGGTATTACAAATACTCGGCCATCTTCGGTTATGAATATAAGTCCCGATCATTTCGATGGTACTACTAGTGAATGGTCCGATTATATTATTCATTTTGAGCAAGTAGCCAACTGGAATAGTTGGGATGATCAACAAAAAGCATGCATGTTAACAATTAATTTGCGGGGGGAAGCACAGCGATTACTGTCTACATTACACCCTTCTCAACTTGCAAGTTATTCGGAAATTAAGCGTGTGCTAACGCAAAGATTTAGTCCACATGAACGTGAAGTTGCCTTTCGCTGTGAATTCCGTAATCGGAAAAGAAGCAAGGGTGAATCCGTTTCGGACTATGGTTATGCACTACGCAGATTAGCTCAAAAAGCATTTCCTTTAATGCACAGTGATGCTTTAGAAACATGTATTATTGACCAATATATTCATGGATTAGGTACTTTTGAATTAAGAAAGCACGTACAATTTACGCATCCTATTACTTTGGATCACGCAATTAGTGCTGCCGTAGAATTTATGTCATTACAGGGTTCGGTAGATAAAATGACAAAACCATTAGATGATGAAAGGAAGTTTAGACGAATTAAAGCAAATAATGTGTTCTCTTTTTGATCAAAAGTTTGAGCAAAAATTTCAAGAAATGACTGATTCTTACAATAAGAAAACATAATTATAGAACTCAGTATAAGCCACATAATCCCTCAAGATTTTATCAAAACACTGGTATTGATAGGCCTTCAATGAGACGCAGTAATAGCCCTATGCATAACTATAGTAACGCGTACCCCCACAACCAAGGTGTAAATTATAAATATGATTCTACTACAAACACCAGTTATAACTCCCAGTCTAGATATCAACAAAATACGACACAGGGAAATTCTTTTTATGACAAACCTAACTTTAAAGACATACAGTGTACTTACTGTCATAAAAAAGGTCACATTGAGAGTCGTTGTTATTCTTAGAGAAATGCTTTGAATCAGGAAAACTAGGTCAGATTGAGGTTGAGGCCCAAACGTCAGTCTGTAGTCAATTGTTTAGGCCTATAAAAACACATATTAGTGAACCTAGTACAATTATTCGTACTTCATCTCAATCTAAGGGAGATAATAATCTTACAAAAGATTCATTGCCTGAAATGACATATAGTTCAACTTTGAATTATAAAAACAAACTTTAAGTAAGCAGTATATTCCAGAAATTATAGTTACACCCCCTCCGAATGATGTTAAAAATGACCAAAAGCTTATTTCTAGTAAAATTGAGGGTCAAAAAGTAGTACAACCCAAACCGGAAGTTATGGGTCATAAAGTATATCTAAAAACGAAAGTGAAAGTAGATCTTTAGCTGTCAAAACTGAAAGTTGTCAAAAATCTGTCTCTTCGGTGCAAAACATAATCAGGCAAAACTCTGAGAAAAGTGAATTAATTTCAGAAATTAAAAATGTTGACAAAACTTCTTGTTATAATGTTAAAGCAGATTTAGGCTCACTTAAAGGTGGGATGTTAATTGATACTGGAAGTCCTAGCTGTTTCTATCTTATCAAGTTCATGCTATAAAAGGCTTCAAAATAAACCCAATTTAGTCTTTACTTCTATGCAATTGTCTAATGCTAAAGGAGCAAAATTACAAATTGCTAGGAAATGTGTATTAAACTTTGAAATAGAGCATATTTCTTTCTCTTTTGAATTTGTTGTAGCTGACATAGAGGAGAAAAATGGCATATTAGGCATTGATTTCTTTAAGAATTATAATGCAAGTCTTCAAATACACAAACGTGTGCTATTAAACAAGATTAGGAAAAGCAAGAATTCATAACTTCAACTCTAGAATATGTACAATGGTACAGTTCACCGGCTTACTTCCTAGGAAAGAAGCATACTTAAACAACTTAAATCATAATAACATGAGTGTGTTAAGTCCAACGCACAAGTACTGGTTTGGAGATAAAGAAGATAATGGTACAAACATGCATAAATATGCAGTTGTGACAAATGAAACGAAATACTTGGGATTATTAAGGTGGTTGACTTCAAACCACTTGCCCCTCACCGCTGTGGGTTCGAGCTAGCTTACGGAACGTCGGTGGTTCTACTCGGGTGCCCGTTTGTGCCTGAAATAATGCACGGACGGGCACCGGAGGTCTTCCTCCACCAGTAAAGCTGGAACGTCGCGATATGACCTATACTGTGTCGATGTGACGTAAAACCAAAAAAAAATGGGATTATTAGATTTAAACCCTACTTTAAGCCATCAATCTTATTTAATCTTTGAGAGAACCAACCAGTTGCATATTCAGACAAAGATAAATATGCAAGAACTGATGACATGGCTTTAAAGAGTAAAATATTACTAATAAACAGGATAATCTATATCCCAGACTTAGACTTATGTACAGAATGGATTGTAAGGAAAAATACAAGGTTTAAGTTATGAAGTCTTTTAGTGTTTGTATCAAGTTCTGGTAGATAAAGATATAGTACTTTCTCCTGTGTAGGTAATAGGAGAAGATGAATATGATAAACATCATTTTACTTTAACCCATTACTTCATATACACGCCTTTTAACGCCTTTTTCACCCCCCCCCCCTTTTTGTTGTCTCAAATGATGAAAAAATGCCTTATTTAGGCCCCAAACACTTGGTTTTGTTTGAGAAATGTTGTTAAAAAAAGTGACCTCTTTTTCGGCGCGGCCCCCCAACCAAAAGATACATCAGGGGGTTGCCAGAAGGGGGATGTGCCCCCTTCTGTTTGGGGGGTTTGAAGGGGGGCGGAGTCCCCCTCATCGCCAAGAAAATTTTGGACTTGTGAGAGGCTGTAAATGACCCCAGATTGATCATAAGGTAACGTGTAACCAACGCTGAAAAGCATTTGACTCTATCTCAATCCATTGAGAAGTTGCAGCACTTTGAAATCAATTTTGATGGAAAAAATCAACGCAAAATAATGATTTTTGGCAATTTTGAGATGTCCCCTCGTTGCCATGGTAACAGAAAATTTAAGCCTGAGCATGTTGTTGCAAGGGTAATGGTCCAGTCAACATTTGTGCCAAGTTTGATTAGTGTTGAAGCAGTTTTTATAGTATTATAGCAATTTGAACTTGTAACGGGAGACTTTTCAATGAAAACAGCCATTTTTCACAAAATGCTCATGAAGCAATGGGTTAAAAAATGAAATGCACAGTTGTTTGCATTGAATAATGTGTTGATACACATAAACATAATTTGATTTTGTTAATAGTTTTATAAATCATTGTGTTTGTAAAATCTTATTGAAAGTGAATAGAATACAAATACTTGTATTTATTCTGTTTAAGTACACTTTCAACATGGTACATCTGAAGGATTGTCATTGATTATTATACAATTGTTTTTAAAACAAATGTTAATTCTTGTTAAATTTTTCAGACTTCATGCATATGTACATGTAGCTGAGGTTGATTATCCCACACAAAAACTGTATGCTTGCATTTGTGGAACATCATGGACATCCATACTCCGTCAGCTACGAAGATTATACCTGTTCGATTCCTGAATGGTCTACAGAAAGACATTTCATTAACTAGCAGGATCTACAGTGTATATAATAAAAGTCTGAAAAAGAAACTGCAAGTAGCTCAAAACAAAGTCATAAGGTTTATAAAAGATTACCATCCAAGAACTAGTTTAACTCCTTCTGATTTTACAGATGTTAACATGTTAAATATTGAAAACAGAGTAAAACAACTAAGACTTAATCATATGCATAAGATTTTTTATAATAAGTGTCCAACTTATATGAAAACAAACTTTGTTCGGATGTCTGATATACACAATTACAACACTAGGTCAAATAAGTCTAATTTTTCAATTCCTCATTGTAATAAGACATGTAATGGCACTTTTTTCTATAATGGTATTAAAGATTGGAAAAGTTTGCCAGACGATGTAAAATGTATATCAAATCCAACTTTATATAAAACTTCTGTTAAAAGCCATCTTGCTTCAATTTGGGCTGAGCAACATCAAAGTGATTTTTTATATTACTGAGTGGCGACATAAGTACGCCAAACTTTATTATATTTTTAGTTATCTTATGATTTCCTGTGCCTTTCTTTCTGTGATAATGCAAAACTACTGTGATAATATAGCATATAAGTGTTAAGATACGGATCCAGTGAGTATTTTTTCCCCCTTTTTTCTGTGATAATGCAAAACTACTGTGATAATAAGATTCTAAGAATATTTTGTAGATTATCTCATTGTCTATTTTTATTTGAGAAATGAATGTCTCTCTGGTTTCATCTTGTTTCCATCTATTTGGTTAACAGGACCCCATTGGAAATAAGCACACCAGCTTCACGGGCTATCCTTGTAACCATAGATCACTCTTAAACAAAACCTTTGTATTGAAATTTTATTGAAATTTTATTATTATTTATTTATTTAATATCTTCTTTTTTCTCTTTTTTTAAAAAAAATTAGGTTAGACAATTTAGTTCTTTTATATCATGTCTATCAGTAACTTTGCTAATTATAATTCTGACTGTTGTAGTCTTAATCTGAATTGTGATTTTATTTATTTATTTTTTTTTTATAAATTTTTCCAATGCCTCATCTGATTTCAGTCATTAACTTAATTTATTTAATTTATTATTTATATGAAATGATATTTTAATTTGTTAAACTGTTATTTTATATATATGTATATCTTATTATGTAACTGTGATCTATGTTGTTTCAAAAATAAAAAATAAAATAAATAAAAATAAATAAATCTCGTAGTGTTAAATTTATAAAGTATTGTGTTATACTTTATTAATAAGAGTAATTTGAAGGTAGCGTCCAACACCACCATCCTAGCCACTTGTTGGCAATTAACCATTTCCCTCATGAGCATATTGTGAAAAATGGCCGTTTTCATTGAAAAGCCTCCTGTTGCAAGTTCAAACTGCTATGAAAATGTTTCAATACTAATCAAACTTGGCACAAATGTTGACTGGACCATTGCCTTTGTACCGACATGCTCAGTCTTAAATTTCCTGTTACCATGACAACGGAATCCGAGTTAGCTCGGCCCTAAAACGTACTCGGGGGGGGGGGGGCGGGGCGAGTCAGCTTGGCCCTATTCCAACTCGGCACGGGTCAACTCGGCCCACTTTTCAATTATTAATATTTAGGTTTGTGTTTTCACTATTTATTGTAATTATACACGGATTGACAGTTTCCGAACTAGCAGCAGACAGGCTTTTCTTATCAGTAGAATTGCGAGTAAAGATAACCGATTGCGTATCTCACTGTATCTCTGACCTCTGACTCGTGGTAAGTTTAACCATAAATTTAAATACCTTCAGTGTCAAACAATGTGTGGAAATATACACTGAGAGGAAGCTAAGATCACCAGCTTTTAATTGATGTAATAAATTTTAAAATCGGACATTTAATCGCCCCAAACCACAGGCACTAGACACAATTAATTTACCTCTATATGCTCATAATACTATATATAAAGAATATTCTTTATATGTAGTATTATGAGCATATAGAGGTACATTAATTGTGTCTAGTGCCTAATTTACCTCTATATGCTCATAATACTATATATAAAGAATATTCTTTATATGTAGTATTATGAGCATATAGAGGTAAATTAATTGTGCCTGTGCCATACATGTGAACTTTTTTCAATGATCAAGTGGGAGATTTTTCTTCAAAAAGAGGGAGATTTAAGAATTTGCAATAAACAAAGAAGGAAGTTCTGACATCAAAAATAGGGAGATTTCTTTAATTTGTGAAAATACCCCTTATTTTAAGACAAATCTTTGAAAATATGGCTGAAAAAAGTGGGAGTCTCCCGCCTAAAGTGGGAGAGTTCACATGTATGCTGTGCCCCAAACACGGCTAAATTTGCATTCTTTTGCAAGCGAAGGGAAACTAAGGAAAACAACTCTTGTTTTTTTCACTCGATTTACCTCGGTTATTTACGTAGTTCATAAAGAGACAGACAGAGAGAGTTTATAAATATAACAAAGAGCAAACAGTGCTTTATATTACATTTATTGTTACAAAATTATAATACAAATTAACAAGTGAAGAGGCAGGATAGACTAGTACATGTATATTTTATTTACACAAAAATACAAAATAGTAACCTCAACATGACAATCATCATCAACAACAAGATATGTATAATACTTCTACTATGATATTAAACATTTAATGACTAACTGTACAGACAAATATGATTAAAACAAAACAAAAACAAAAATCAAATATTTTAGACAAATATGATACAAAGATCGAAGACAAAAAACACAAAACATCTATTTTTTTACATAACAAAACATATATTGTTTACATAACAAAACATACATTTTTTACATAACAAGACAGCCGTCATCGACAGCACCACCAACAGCACCACAAACTACATCCTCGTCATTTCATCAAAACACTCTACGACGGTCCGTACAATGATGAACACGCTTTCAAAAAAGCTGTTGTAGTAAGCTCTGATTCTTGGTACCTTTCCCAGAGGTCTTGAAGGGTTCGTTCCATCCTGGTTGTACGTGCTGATCTTGCCCTGTTCAGATCTCCCGTCTAGCTGTAGTGTCTGACCAACGGTGTCCGCTTCCCTACGTAGCAGAGGAACTAGCCTGTAGAAGGACATAGAACATCCACCTGCCTTCCTGTCAATACGATGATGCCAGCCTGGAAGGACATAAAAAATGTGTAATTAATCTTAAATTAGCAATAATGGATAAATATGCATGTAAATTATTATTTTAAGTTAAACGAATCGTAATTCGTATTCAACAGAGTAATAATGCATTAAAGTGGTAAATGTTTTTTTATGAACTAAATAGATATGAGAAGTAGTGGTATATACCAGTATTTTCGCTACTAAAGCAGACTTCATTAACTCTTCATTAAATCAAATAACTTATAAACTTATAAAAAAAATATTGTCATTACCTTCTACATCATTATTCGTCCGTACCGGCTGGCGGAATACACACCACAAACTCACTGGGAATGAGGGATTCCCAATCCATTGACTTTCCAGGTAGATACAGAACGCTACAATCTGAGGGTTTGTGGCTTGTCCCTGCAGTTCCCTGAATGTTGGCACTATATGGTTGACTGGAAGAAATGGAAGTGCCATCAGCTGACGCAAATACTTGAGTCTGAAAAAGTAAATATTCAATAACCAAAACATACCATATAAATATTTAATTTCTTTATCAAGTAAGCAGAAACATACATGTTCATTGCAATTAGGTAACAAAAACAATGATCATAATGATTCTAATAATTCATCGGGCCTGGATGGTAAGTTCAGTGTACGTATCATTTTACACTTATATTCTATTTATAGGATATAGATATAAATATCTAGTTTAAAAAAGAAGCGTTACTTACGTTCTTCCTTGCATTGTAGGTGGTGGATAGCCCATTGGCTTGGACCTGCCGCCAAACCTCCTGACACCAGTGGAAGACACACCCCTTTATATCTACATCCTGACCGAACACTTCTCGTACTGCATTCCATGCCGCTAAATTATAAAATTAACATTATGCAATACAAATACAAAAAAAAAATGTTTAATCAAGAATTATATGAAAGCGGTTTTCAACTTGGGTCTGTTTATTTGATAGTTTATGCCATTTAAATCGTTATATTTTATGTAAATTATGAAGTATGAAAAAATGAACTTGATATTGTAAATAACGAAGAGTACAAATAATATATACATACCGAGCTCAAAGTCCAGCATGAACCCCACAACTGACACACTTTCCAATTTGTCTCGGATAGCCTTCAACACCTGAAAAGAAATAATGAGTTAAATTTATGTATTCTGTGTATTCCGCCGTTTTACTCACATATCACGACTTGTTTTATATATTTATATGGATTGCACGTACAGCATAAACTAAACTCTTGTAAAGATTTCTCGATTTTTAAGAAATTACAATTTAAATCTGTAGGTTATTTTTGATACTTATATTTTAACACATATCGACTTTAGCATTTAAGAAACATTGTACATACGGCAACATAATCAGCGGCGGTGCGTCTTGACATCAAACAGAAGATTAAGGGGAATTGCTGGCACTCATCATCTTCTTGCACAAAGGCATGTAGACTCTATCGACATTAGTTGTCCACGCTGAAAGGGCTGACCGACAATCTGAAAAAAAAATTGTAATTGTTTACAGATCTCATATGCTTCTTTATCTTTTGGATAAATTTTCCTTTGTCAATGTATACGAGAACATCTCAAAATTGCCAAAAATCACTATTTTGCCTTGATTTTTACCATCAAAATTTATTTCAAAGTGCTGCAACTTCTAAAGGGATTGAGATAGAGTCAAAGGCTTTTCAGCGCTGGTTACACATTACCTTAGGATCGACCTGGGGTCATTTTTAGCCTCTCACAAGTCCAAAATTTTCTTGGCGATGAGGGGGGCAGTAGTCCCCCTTCAACCCCCCCCAAACAGAAGGGGGCACATCCCCCTTCTGGCAACCCCCTGATGTATCTTTTGGCTGGGGGCGGCGCTGAAAAAGTGCTCACTATTTTTAGCAACATTTCTCAAATTGGACATTTTTTCACTATTTCGGGCCTAAAAGAGGGGGGATCAAAAGTGCGTCGTTACGCGTATATATGGGGTAAAGGGTTAATAGTTCAGAGAACCTGGGTAAAGTGCCGTTTCAAGATATATTTGTGATCACGTGTCGTGCCATTTATATTATAAGTCTGTCCAGAGCGCCACTGAGTGTTGGGCTCGAATCAGCTTGAACCACTGATAATAAACCGGCACTATTACACACTTAACGACTTAAAAGCTAGGTGAAACAACGGGTGAAGACACACATAACAAGAAAATCAAAAAATTTAAATTTTCAAGACCATGTTCTTTTAACTCGACACGTGTGGCGCGATAGCTCAGTTGGTTAAACCACTGACTATCACTCCTGAGGTCCCGGGTTCGATCCTGGGTTACACCCTTGGGATTTTTCAGAGACACTTTCAGTGTTTCCCACCTACATAGAGGTGTACTGGTAAGAAATCCAGGTAATCCTCGCATGTATCAGTGCTATACACTGGGCATGTAAAAGAACCAAGGGGTCTATTCAATAAGAGCTAGGGACTGGTTCCCGGATTCCCTTGTATCTTAAAGCTGTTTCTTAAATGTATACAATGTATACCTGCCTGTAACACTCGTAAGAGGGGTTGGCAGTATCCAGAGATAGATAGATAGATAGTGTCCTTATTTCTTTAATTCTTTCAATGTTGACGCAATTGCACGTTCACATTTAGCATTTTTAGTATGAAAACCGACACTATTCGCATGATTAGAAGGATTCGTCCTATTGACGGTTCGCTTGTTAAGAAACTTGTCTTAAATTAATAAAAAAAATCCGATATATTTGATAACTTCATACGAATGTGAATATTCCTCAAAGGTCTCTTAATTTTAAAGAAAAATGTGTTACTTTTTAATTAGATGTTATTATAAAATTCACTAATAATAAATAAAACCCGCAAATATAATTTAGGACGAATTATTAATAGTGCGAATTGTTCGGTTCCTGATGTCTCGCGGAAAAGGGCCGAAACATCTAGGGGCCGATTTTTGCATAGGGGTCGATTTGGTTTGGGGCCGAAACGTCCTGTTTGCGATGTTCATTATGTTTTTATATCAAATCCTGTGTTATTTTGATTTAAAAAACTATTATTGACAAAATTGACAATTAATAATCAAATCTATAATTATTATAGTATTTATCATTTTATATTATACAGATCTTATAAAATACATAATTTATGGTGTGCATTAAAGTTTGTTTGCAAATGGCGGATGGTAATTTTTTTTAATAATTTTAATTCATTCTTTTTGACATTACCCCACTTTTGTAATGGGTAAAGAACCAACTCCTCTTGAAAAAGTAACGAAAGATGCAGATCTTCTTCGCAAGCAGGTAATATATGTTTTAATTTAAGAGAGTTTTCCAGCGACATAAAAATATCAAGAAACATGTCTATTCTTGAACAAATTATATTTTGTTATTTTTGATCATGTTGACAATATGACAAGTTAATTGAAGATATGATGGATCATCATGATTTTTATTGTGTTCAAATAAAAAGAAATTAATGTTAAGTGTCATGCTAGCCTCAAACATTTAAAAATGCATCAACAGGGATGTTGCCTGCTGCACAGTAAATTTTTCAAAAATAGAGATCTACATGTAATCACGGATTTATAATATGAAATTAGGTGCTACCTATGGCGCGGAAAGTTCTTATGAACTATGGTTGAGCATAACATGTTTATTGTACATGTAAACCAGATCTTTCTTGCAGGTATTTTGTACTGTAAACAAAACAAATAAATTGGTGGTGTTCAACCTATCCTCGGAGCGCTCAGAATATTCTGACAATCTCTGAACATAAAGGGGGACCACTGCGCAGGCGTCGGCGTTTGGAAAATCCTGTCCGCCATTTTTTGTTAATCTCTAATCACAGTTGTTGTTTTAACGTTATTTTTAATGTGCTAATTTATCAAAAAGGATATGTAAAGTAACTTTTTATATTTATAATCTTTACTATAGTTCTTATCAATTAAATGCATGTTTACTTTCTGATTTTGCACATCATTCTCTCACCGGAAGTGTTATTTAGCAGATGCTAGCAATAGTCTAAATTATGAAGACGCTCATTAAAAGCACTCTAATATCTTTATTTAGCTCAAAAGGATTTCAAAATGGCGGCGCCCAGTTAACTAAGGATTTTTTCACAGCTCATTAGGTATAGGATATATTTTTTTTGAAATTTTCATTTAGTTTTAATTTGATTTCATTTGAATTGATATGCGTCATACATGTTATCTAAGAGCGCTACAGCCCTCGCGGGGCCTTTGGCCCCGCTTGGACTTTCCGCGTATTACAGGGATCGGACACTCCCAGTTAACCCTAATATGAAATTAGGTGCGCGGAAAGCTCTTGTGAATTCAGGGGTTTTTTTTGGCCGATTTTATAGCCGTTATTCGGTCATATTCCCAATTAAAAATAGTATGTTTTTTTCCCAATTTTGATACAAAAATTCCCAATCGAAAACTTAAAAAAAAAATTTTAAAAATCGATCTTTTGGGGAACGTAAAATTAAGCAAATAGCCGGCGTCTAAACAACCCACGTGTTAAGTAGACGCTTGATTTCTTAGTATAAGTTTATCGAGCGTCTTGCGATACCTACGACCTTCGAAAGTGAAAGTAAATCAAAATGTTTCACACGTTAAAAAAGCACTGATAAAAACAAAAAAAATGATTTAATGTTTACGCAAGCGACTCTCTCCGAAAAGAGTTGTACTTCTGAAACGGTAACGGCGAATGAAACTGCAAGTGCTAATGGGAAATCCTTCAACGGTGACCGTGAGTTACCACAATGATGTTCCTTCTCGGGGTTTTAAAAGTTCTAGCGACGAGTTTAAATCAGATACAGTTGTCCCTGTCAATGATCAAATGTTATTCAGTTCCAACAAATACGAGTTGAAGTATGCATTGTTGTTTTATAGTGGTGCAAAAGTTTGGTATTTTTGCAAATTGTGCGAGTTTTTTTCAGCTACAGATGACAGATAACTCATTATCATATAAATTTGCATGATAGACATTGAGAGAATATTTGTTTTTTGAAATTTATAATTAAGAAATTTTATTTAAAAATGACATTCTTGTTCAAATAAAATTTACCAAATATGTATCAATGTATGAAAAACAGATAAAAACAAAATGATAAGATTTACTAAATTTTATTCAGAGTCAATTACTATATCTATAATGTATGCACAATACAATAACATAACATTAAAATAAACACTGTTATTTTCATCATATAATTTTATTTCCTATTTTATAAAAACTAAAAAGAACTATTAGTTACACACTTCTAAAGGTGCTAATTAAGTAATTAATAAACCTGTGTTTATAATGCTTTATTCAAAATTGTTTCACACTTCTAATTGTTCTTATCTGTTATATAAAAACATATTTTATTTAATCAATATTTTTATGGTTTTTAAATTTTGGATAACAAAAAAAAAATGAAATAATAAATACATGTAGACTTATAGCTGATAATTCTTTCAGAACTCATATTTATAATTATTTTCCCAGGGAAATTTCACTATATTTATGTCAAAAAAATCTTCTTCATGAATGTAGTTGTTTGCAAGTATGTGTTATATTATATATAATATTAACCCATAATGGTATTTATTTCATATATTTATCAAATTTAAAAAGTGGTGATGAAAACACCAGGGTTTTGAGAGTGAAACATCCAGGGGTGAAACATCCAGGAGGTGTAAAGTCAAAACACCATACAATAACACAGTTCAAAAATTTGAAAATCAGAGACCTACTTTTGTGAACTAAATCCTATAATATAAGAAAAGGAATATATTGCCTCAGAAAACTTGAAAATGTTGTGGGTTTTTTTCCCAATTTTGGGCAAAATGCCGCTAAAATTCCCAATCTCAAGGGTATGGGTCATGTTCCCAAAATACTGGAAAAAAACCCTGATTCCGAAAATTTCCAAACTTAAAGGATGACCACTGCGCATGCGTCGGCGTTTGGAAAAACCCGTCCGCCATTTTTGTTAATCTCTAATCACAGCTGTTGATGTTTTAACGTTATTTCTAATGTGCTTATTTATCAAAAAGGATACGTTAAAGTAACATTTTTTATATTCATAATCGTTAATACTATAATTCTTATCAATGAAATGCATGTTTATTTTCTGATTTAGTACATCATTCTTTCACCGGAAGTGTTACTTAGCATGCGTCTGCTATCAGTAGTCTTAATTATGTTGACGCTCATAAAAAGCGCTCTGATATCTATATTTAGCTCAAAAGGATTTCAAAATGTTGGCGTCCAGTTAACTAAGGATTTTTTCACAGCTCATTAGGTCTAGGATATTTATTTTTTTGAAATTTTCATTTAGTTTTAATTTGATTTCATTTGAACTGATACGCTCCATACATGTTATCTAAGAGCGCTACAGCCTTCGCAGGCCTTTGACCCCGCTCGGACTTTCCGCATATAAATGCTTAAATATCTTGTCGATTGATAATTTACCATCGCTAAGCGTAAATGCCTGTTCGCAACGGATACCTTCTGTACAAAATACCATATAGCATAAAATAGTACTTCATTGTCTCAATCTGATGAAATATGAATTAATATGAGATTAGATGCTACCTATGGCGCGGAAAGCTCTTATGAACTATGATTTTAGCATAACATGTTTAGTGTAAATGTTAACCAGATCTTTCTTGCAGGTATTTTGTACCATAAACAAAACAAATAAATTGGTGGTGTTCAACCTATCATCGGAGCGCTCGGAATATTCCGCAAATCTACGAATGAAAGGGGGACCACTGCGCATGCGTTGGAGTTTGGAAAATCCCGTCCGCCATTTTTGTTAACCCATTACTTCATGAGCATTTTGTGAAAAATGGCTGTTTTCATTGAAAAGTCTCCCGTTACAAGTTCAAATTGCTATAATACTATAAAAACTGCTTCAACACTAATCAAACTTGGCACAAATGTTGACTGGACCATTGCCCTTGCAACAACATGCTCAGGCTTAAATTTTCTGTTACCATGGCAACGAGGGGACATCTCAAAATTGCCAAAAATCACTATTTTGCGTTGATTTTTTCCATTATAATTGATTTCAAAGTGATGCAACTTCTCAATGGATTGAGATAGAGTCAAATGCTTTTCAGCGTTGGTTACACGTTACCTTATGATCAATCTGGGGTCATTTATAGCCTCTCACAAGTCCAAAATTTTCTTGGCGATGAGGGGGACTCCGCCCACCTTCAAACCCCCCCAAACAAAAGGGGGCACATCCCCCTTCTGGCAACCCCCTGATGTATCTTTTGGCTGGGGGGCCGCGCCGAAAAAGTGGTCACTTTTTTTAACAACATTTCTCAAACAAAAACAAGTGTTAAGGGGCTAAATAATGCATTTTTTCACCATTTGAGACAACAAAAAGGGGGGGGGGTGAAAAAGGCGTTAAAAGGCATGTATATGAAGTAATGGGTTAATCTCTAATCACAGTTGTTGTTTTACGTTATTTTTAATGTGCTAATTAATCAAAAAGGATATGTTAAAGTCTCTTTTTATATTTATAGTCGTTGCTATAATTCTTGTCAATGAAATGCAGGTTTATTTTCTGATTTTGTACATCATTCTTCCACTTAGAATGCGTCTGCTAGCTACAGTCTGAATTATGTAGACGCTCATTAAAAGCGCTCTGATATCTATAGTTAGCTCAAAAGGATTTCAAAATGGCGGTGCCCAGTTAACTAAGGATTTTTTCACAGCTCATTAGGTCTAGGATATATATTTTTTTGAAAGTTTCATTTAGTTTTAATTTGATTTCATTTGAATTGAAACGTGTCATACATGTTATCTAAGAGCGCTACAGCCTACTTTCCGCGTATAAACATAGGGAGACGCTCAAAATCCCCTTGATCATAATCACCTTGGTTGATAAACGACATAGTGATCGAAATCCCCTCAACAGAAATGACAGGGTTATCATAATCCCCTTGGCAAAAATAAAGGGGTGGTCATAATCCCCTCAGTGGGTAGTCAAAATCCCCTCAAATAATGTGAAATGGTTGGGAAATTTCTTTTCTTATTTTTCTTTTTAGTTCAATGAATTTAAGAACCAACTGCTTCAAGAATTGCTGAAAAAAAAGAGAAAAGCATACAAACAATTAAAAGGTGTATGTTTGTCACAGCCAGTTAATAATGACACCCTTTATTGATGTCATTATTGCTGAGAAAATTGTAAAATACAAACAAATAAATGATAGTTGATTATAATTAATCATTGCAATTATAGTTATATGTAACAAACAATCAATTAATCTTTGCAATGATAAACACCTTTAAAGGCAAATTTGTTGCACACTAGCTTTAGATCTTTCCAGATAATAACTTAAAATGAGGCTATTAATTGCAGTTTGCTATCTAAAATTACTTCATCTTTGTTTTACTTAACTGCAAACTGTTATTTTGTTGGGTATATAATATGATGGCTCTCTGCAATAGACATGAATACCCAAAATGGAATTCATTACAAGTAACAAAGGTTCTCGTAAGCTTCTGTATGAAGGTTATGCCTACACAAAGAAAAATGAAAATAAGTCCTCAATGCGGTTGGAATGCTCTCAGAGAATTGGTCTGAACTGTAAAGGTGCACTGACTACTGATTTACATGTAAGTATATAATCAATAATAATCATTTGGTACATTGAACATGAGATAAACTAATATGTATCAATTGTGCAAATTATGCCTGAATTAATTTTTTTCGTCTTATTATTTTTTTTAACCTTTGTATAGCACTCTTTTTAAGTAAAGCAAAAGAGATTACATGAAAATATTAATGGAGACATAAAGCACATCATAATAAAAGTATGCATAAATCTGAATTATAATAGGTAAATATTAATTTCAGCATGCTAACTTTATGTTCTATTTCTAGGTGTCTTCTGTCAAATCTGAAACCGTGCACAGTCATGCTCCTGACAAATTTGCAATGCAGGCACTTAAAGTCCGCAGTGAGATAAAAGCATCTGCTGAAGCTAACCTTGGTAAACCCGGACAGATAGTAACAGATAAATTATCGCTGCAGCCTACAGAGGTGAGTTAATAAATAAGACTCATAGAAATCCTGTAAATTTCAAAATTGTTCTTTTTTAAATTTCAACATGCTCTGTAAAATGCACATGGGTCTTCTCATGAAATAAACCACTTTGGAAATTTATATTAGTAAGATTACTTTTAATGATGATATTAATGATATAATGACAATACTGATGAATATGTTAAATGCCCAGAATGTACAGACACAAAGGCCAGACAAACAACTGTGAAATAGGAAAATGAAATAATTGAATTGAGTGCATGAAAACTGTTGCTTTATTTTTACTTCAGGTTATTGCTGCCAGTTCCGTAAAGAGTTTGAAGCAAACTGTGAGACGCGCCAAGAGAGGAACAGCACCTAAGAACCCATCAACAATCAGAGATGTTCCTGTTCCTTTCCCTATTGAGTTTGCAAGTAATGTCATCTACGACGAGTCTCCAGACAACCGTATCCTCATCTTCGCCACTAATGACGGTCTTCGCCTCCTAGATAGTGCATCCAGATGGTTTATGGATGGCACCCACTCTACAGCGCCCTCTCAGTTCCAACAACTTTTTGTCATCCGTGTACCTTTAGGTGAATCCTCACCAGCAGAGACTGAAAGTTTTGTGCTCACAGTACGCAAGTGGCATTAAATCCCTTGAAGACTTCTTGGGTGCTCTGGGACAGATTATCAAAATAAAATAATGTCGGTGCTATGTAAATTCTGTGAATGTGCTAACATATGTAAAATGTGCTGTCAGAAAATAAATAAGAGTGAAATATTATGTCTGGTTTTATATTTTATATTAACATGAAAATGACAACATTGGAGTATTTAAAAATAACCTGTATTATATTGCTAAAGTATACTCCATACTCTTTCCTCTTCTCAATGTAACTGCTGTTTGCAACATTTCTTTATGTAACACAATAGTTTAGCTGGAGTGACAAAAGATCAAAGGAAAAAGAATATTGAGTAAAGGGGGTTGTTTTTCACAAGTAGAGGGGATTTTTACCACCCCATCATTTTTGCCAAGGGGATTTTGACTATCCATCAAGGGGATTATGAACACCCGGTCATTTCTGTTGAGGGGATTTCGATCACTATGTCATTTTTCAACCAAGGGGATTATGATCAAGGGGATTTTGATATACATTCATAAACATAAATTATGTTAACTGTTTTCAATTCAAATTTTCAAACATTTTTGCCATTGTTGGCATTATAGTGGTAAAAAAAAATTTGTGATTGAAAAAATTGCAACATCCATCCCCCTCTCATAAAATATCCAATTATAAAACAAGGAATTCATAAAACAATACTCATAAAAAACAATGTTTTGAGTGCTTATTGGTGCATATAATAACAAGCTGTATATTGGGAGCTGTGTATATTGTATATTGGGAAGTGTGATATATTACAAAACAGTAGGGGTGCCAATTAAGGGTGGTATATATAATGCTTAAAAACAGTAGGAGGAACTACCATATCTGTTTCAAGAATGTCTGTCATTAAGTATTAAAGCTGTAGATCAATTAAGTCAAAGGATTTATTGAACTCCAAATTTTTTTAGGCTAAATATGTAGTCAATGAAAAATAAACAAATAAAGAAATATAATTCAACACCCTGATTAAAATTTTTAGATTTTTTTTTCCCCCAAAAAAAACTCAAGCTTATTTTCATACAATTTGACCCATTTAATTATTGTTAATAAAGTGAAAGAAACTTGTAAGTAAAGGATATGATTAGGATTCCTGTAATGAAAAAGTTGGGATAATTGTGAAAATTATTCTGTAAATAAACCCTTCTCAAATTATTTTGCACCTATAAATTTTATTGAATGACAAGTTAGTTCATTAAGTTAAGCAGTTCATGTACACTAAAACATTTACACAGAGAATTATTAAAAGTTAGAAATAATGAGATTATGATACTGAATCATAATGAAATCTTTGGATAATGCTGCTAACATTCCACATTAATTTACTTAAAATTTCATCAAATCTATAGAACTTAATTGCAACAATTTAAAATCTTATATTTTTTAATGAAAATTTTTAATTGTGTATAATTTATTATCCCCCGCCGAAAAGGCGGCAGGGGATAATATAGAAATAGTCTCCGTCCGTCCGTCCGACATTTTTGTCCAGAGCATATCTCAAAAAGTATTTGAGATATCAACTTGAAACATCATAGGTGGATAGACCTCATTGAGGAGGAGTGCAGTGCACAAGAATGATAACTCGACCTTGCATAATTTTTGAGTTAATGCCCTTTGTTATTTTTCAAAATTAATTTTTGTCCAGAGCATAACTCAAAAAGCCTTTGAGATATCAACATGAAACTTCATAATTATGTGCATAGATCTTACTCAGGAGGTGTGCAGTGCACAAGAATAATAACTCTACCTTTCATAATTTTTGAGTTATTGCCCTTTGTTATTTTTCATACTTATTTTTTCACCTGAGTGGAGCATAACTCAAAAAGTATTTGAGATATCAACATGAAATGTCATAGGTGGATAGATCTTATTGAGGAGGAATGCTGTGCGCAAGAATGATAACTCTTCGCTATATAATTTTTGAGTTATTGCCCTTTGTTCTTTTTCATACTATTTTGTCCGGAGCTTATCTCAAAAAGTATTTGAGGTTTCAACTTGAAACTTCATAGGTGGATGGATCTCATTGAGGAGGAGTGCAGTGCACAAGAATGATAACTCTACCTTGCATAATTTTTGAGTTATTGCCCTTTGTTATTTTTCAAAATTAATTTTTGTTCAGAGCATAACTCAAAAAGCCTTTGAGATATCAGCATGAAACTTCATAGGTGCATAGATCTCACTCAGGAGATGTGCAGTGCACAAGAATGGTAACTCTACCTTTCATAATTTTTGAGTTATTGCCCTTTGTTATTTTTCATACTTAATTTTTCACCTGAGTGGAGCATAATTCAAAAAGTATTTGAGATATCAACATGAAATGTCATAGGTGGATAGATCTTATTGAGGAGGAATGCTATGCGCAAGAATGATAACTCTTCACTATATAATTTTTGAGTTATTGTCCTTTGTTCTTTTTCATACTATTTTGTCCGGAGCTTATCTCAAAAAGTATTTGAGGTATCAACTTGAAACTTCATAGGTGGATAGATTTTACTGAGGAGGGGTGCAGCACACAAGAATGATAACCTACCCTGCACTATTTTTCAGTTATTGCCCTTTGTTATTTTCAGCCATCAGTATTCACATAGGTTTCAAATCTGTAATCACTTCAGTCATAAGTTTTCATTACCAAAAGACCTCTTAAAATTGAATTATTCTGCTCTACTATATTACATTCTTCCAATGAGCAAACCCATTCAGCAGGGAATGGCCATGTTGACATGGCTCTTGTGTATTTAGTAATGAGAAATTCATGCTTGCATATGTTTCAATCTGAAAACTTCTTATTTGCTTCACACTGTATCATATCTTTTACAAATATAAATCTTATTATTTAACTAAAGTACTTTGTGAATAATTTCATGCATAGAAAGGTACCGTTGGTATGAGATTCTCTCTTTAACGTTAATGCATTATCTGGAAACAAAGATTCTTTTATTCAATAAGCAATGTTTTTATTTTATTCCAAACATTTCAGTGTTCATTCAAATGTAAGATAAATGGAAGAAAACTAAGTCAATGAAACTTTTCATTGTGAAAAGGAAATAGTAAGAAACTACATAATTGTCGGGTATTTCTACATTTTTCTCATAATTTGTTCAATTATTTTACATTAATTGTACTATACAAAGCATAATACTCTTATAAATTTTATTACTTTAGTATAAAACCAAAAAAAGTATGAATATGAGCTTTAAACATCTAGTGTAACATCCGTCCCCCCAAAAATGTAACATCCGTCCCCCTGATACAATTCATTTTTGGATTATCTGACAAGAAATATGCATACGAAAGTCCTATAGTTTCTACTGTTAAATAAGAAATGTGTTTGCATATTTGATTCAAGTATAATTTGGTGTACCTATCCTTGTTTTTTTCATGCCCCCACAAAGTGGGGAGCATGTAGCGTTGCATTTGTCCGTCCTTCCATATGTCTGTCCGAGCAAACATTTGATATTTATGAGCTTCATTCCGTAGTTAAATAAAGAACAAAAACTCATAAAATTCAAATTCAGAGCTATTTTTTTGTTTTTATGAGCTAATTTAGCTTATGGACTTACTTCCAGGTGTAGTTTATGAGCTGATTTGCCTCTTAAATATCAAAAGTTGGTACGTCCATCTGACGTCCCGAAATCTTGTGAACGCAACTCCTCTTAAACCGGATGGCAGATTTTGCATAAACTTCCAGGGATGAACAACCTTAATGTGTAGATGGTATCAAAGGAAGGCATTTTTGCTGCGACCAAATTTAACAGAATTATGGCCCTTTGTTGATTTTTTCACTATATACCATATAGAAATTTTGTGAACGCAACTCCTCTTAAACCGGATGGCAGATTTTGCTTAAACTTCCAGGGATGAACAACCTTAATGTGTAGATGGTATGAAAGGAAGGAATTTTTGCTGCGACCAAATTTAACAGAATTATGGCCCTTTGTTGATATTTTCACTATATACCATATAGAAATTTTGTGAACGTAACTCCTCTTAAACCGGATGGCAGATTTTGCTTAAACTTCCTGGGATGAATGACCTTAATGTGTAGATGGTAGTAAATGAAGGAATTTTTGCTGTGACCAAATTTAACAGAATTATGGCCCTTTGTTAATTTTTTCACTATATACCATATAGAAATTTTGTGAACGCAACTCTTCTTAAACCGGATGGCAGATTTTGCTTAAACTTCCAGGGATGATTTTTAGTTTTGTTAGAGTAATTGCCCTTGAATTACAGTAGTATAAATTTGCAATTTTCAACTTGTTCATGCATAGCTCAAAAGGTATTTCACTTGTAGGCCTGAAAGTTGACTTAGTTGCTAACACAATTGGCCCATTTACTGTGCAGCAGGCAATGTAGAATTCTCTCTGTCATGTGCGAGGCTAGACTCGCTTTTCTTTGAAAATCCATTTTGGGGACAAATTCACCAATTTTGGTGCCAGATTGCTCAATTTTCAGGGCCGCATTGACCAACTTGAAATAATGGAGTGCCATATTGACCAATTTAGGGCCGGGTTCTTCAAAACTTATACATGCATAGAAGGATTTTAATATAACTTGGCACAAATGTTCACTATAGTGAGGCGGAATGTCGCATGCAATATTCAGGTCTGTGTGGCCAAGGTCAAGGTCACACATAGGGGGTCAAAGTTCAGATGTAGATATGAAAATGTGTATTTGGACAGGGATTTTTTTTTTTTGGCTTATTTTATAGCTGATATTTGGTCATATTCCCAATTGGAAATAGTATATTATTTCCCAATCCAGAGGAAAATATTTCCAATTGAAAGTTACAAAATAAAAAATATTGAATAATAAATTCTTAAATCTTTTAAAATAAGTGCTTCTTCACTGTTATGGTGTTTAAATGTTTGTAGGTGCCATCCTAGACAGTTAATCTGTGCATTCATTTAATCACTGCAAAATTTAAGTCATGGAGTTTTTCCCAATTTTTAACAAATCATTGCTGAAATTCCCAATTCCATGGGTATGGGTCACGTTCCCTAAGTCCTGGAAAAAAAACCTGTTGGACCATTTAGTCATCATTTATTGAGGGATTGAAACGCAAATTGTCATTATCATGACTACTGGTGTGAAACATTTAATTTAGGTTAATATAGTCAAGGTCACTAAAGATGATAAAAATCAAAATATTAACATATTGCCTAGAGCCAAACTTCTACATTTATCAGGGATTTAATGTAACTTGGCACAAATGTTCAACATTTTGAGGCTAAGTATTGTGTGCATAATCAAGTCCCTGCTACCAAAGTCAAGGTCACATAGAGAGGTCAAAGTTAAGATAAAACAGAAGATGTGTACAGGGACCATTTAGTCATCATTTATTGATGGATTGTAACACAAATGATAACTATCATGACTACAAGTTTTAGGTTAATATTTGCAAGGTCACTAGAGATGATAAAATATCCAGATATTGTCCGGATATTGCCCATAGCATATCTCCAATATGCATATATATAAGCCCACATCTCTGTCAAAAGCTTTTGTGATGCAGACAGGCGTATTTTGCGACGATGTTGCCCCTGTTTGGTACTTCATTTAAAGTTCACCAATTTTTATGGATTGTTTGTTTTTTTTGGCAAAAATTATCAAGTTGATATCTTTTTTATTTTTTTTTATTCTTTTTTAGGTTGAAAAGATAACAAAAGAAAGTTTAAAAAATGCTAATAACAAGAAACTGAAGGACAGAGAAGTTAAACTAAAGGCAAACTTTCGCAGGTAAGAAAAAAGTTTCTTTAGTTGAAAGTTACCAAAAATCGATAGGATTTTAAAATAAATTGATATAAACATAACTAATAGATCTACTTGTAATTGCATTCCTACCAACTTCCATATAAAATTGTTATCATAGAAAATATTTGATGAAGCCTCTATAAACAAAGATATAAATTTTTAACTTTAGATAATTGATTTCTGTCTGCATATAATGCTGATAAACAATGTTTTGTTTTGCAACTTGTCACACAATAAATTACAGAACATTAATGTAAATGAGTAATTGTACATAAAGACTGATGTCTGATAAATTTTTAGACATTGATTTTCAATGAGTCTCTGGTTAAATTTGCTAATATAGATATTTTTGCTATAATTATGTGACTTGCACTAATTATTTATTATTATAGTTGCTATGAGCTCAAACCCCAGATCACAGAATTGCTACAGAGGGCCGAGGAATTGACTGAGGTATAAAATTGGAACTTGTTTTTTTCCTAAATATTTCTTCTATATGTACATGTATCTTGGAATTCTTCCCTTTGACATTGATTGAATTACTTTGCAAAGAAGTGCCATTAGATAAATAATAAGGTACAATAAAGTTGAAATTGATAATGTTGATTATAGTGATGATGATTATAAAATAGTTTTTTTTTTTAAATCAGTTGTTTTTTTTGGGGGGGGGGGGGGGAGTGAAATTTTGCTTGTAACCCTTATTGTGCTGGAACAGAAAGTGATAAGCATTTTCCACTAGTATAGAGCTATATCAGTCTGCACTTATGTGCCATGTGACGAGGCTGACTTACAGTAAAATTTCATCTTGATATCCCTAAAATTGATAATGGATAGATCCAAAAATGGAAGCTGGACAAGTCCATTACATAATATCAGTGGGTTTAGATGTAAAACACTTTTTTACTGTTTAAAGGATTTATAACAATTTTGTTAAAACTGTAGATTTATCCCTTTATTATTCCTTATTGTTGACCATTTAAAATTCAACTTGATTCTATTGTTCAAGTGATAAATTTGAAAATTATTTAGGAAAAGTGCAATTTTGAAAAAAATGAATAAAGATACTTTTAAAGTACATGTCTGGGTGTAAAAACCAGTATGAATTATATATATTCTTTGTTTTCCATATACCACCATTTTCTTTGTAATGATTTACATAAAATTCATTGAGATATTGTTTTTCAGGAGAATGAAGGGCCCAAAGTTAAAAATTTTGAACAGAAGAAGAAAAAAGAAACAGATAGAATAACAACATGGCAGGTTAGTGATATTATATAATGAAAGACTGTCATAACATGTTATGATACTTGGTAGTTGATTTGTATTTTATCCTAAACATTTTCCAGTATGAACTGTTGGTCAATCACCATTATAAAAGTCAATACAGTCAAATGTGTATTAAGCGACTGCGCAAGGGAAACTCCCAAAACGGTCGCTTAATGAAACGGTCTCTTAAGACAAAGCCTGATAATTTATACATGACATCTTTCTTTTGTGGTGGGAATGTTTTTCAACTTCATTTATATGACTTAGAATGCTCCGATAATCTAAATGGATGCTAATGTAAAAATTACTTTCTGATATTTATTCACAAAACAGTTTTGATCCATTGTGTACATGTTTGACATTCTTCCAGAATTTTTAAACTTTTCTGTTGTTTTTCCTTGTCTCCAACACGAAAACCCTAATAAGTGAAGATGTTTTCTGTTGTGCGTTTTTATTTAAAAAAAAAACTTCATATATTTGTTACGATTAATTTAATTGCTGATTAAGTTCAAGGTCAATTCAATGCAATCTAAATGGGTATAGAGTTTTTATTTACTCATGATGTTTTCATATGAGTATTATGGTATTAAGCAAAAACCAATTAGATGTAGAAACCTAGTTGAAATATGAAATATAAAGACATTGTGCTTAAGTATCAAGACATAAAACTTGGTAAAAATTTAGCCTAAATTTGTAAACTTTATCTGAAATATCTAACAGTTTAGCTTGTTGGATTACAACTGAAGTATTTACAGATTTAGAAATGTAAAGATCAACTGGTGTAACATGTGCATAAAATATGAAGTCTTTAGCTAAAGTGTGTGGAAATTTAGCTGAAATACGAAGAAAATTGAAGTGCATGTATGAAGAAATTTAAAAATATAAAATTCTACCTATTTAACATATTCAGAAATTTATTAAACCATGTTCAAATTATTCATATTCTATAACAACGTATTTATTTCAGACCCAGGTTGATGATGCTATGGCTAAAGTCCTCCCTGATGAGGAAGGAACAGCATATTTGAAGTAAGTTTTACATTTTTAGAACTACAAAGTTAGACACTTGAGCAGGACACTGCTTTGTTTGCTTTTAGCTTGACCATTTAAAGAAAAGAGAGCACCTGAAAAACTACTAAAGGGTTCACACACTTATTTTAAAGCATTATAGGTCACTGACCAAGGCCCATAACTCTAACATAGACTTTGACAGAAATATTGCCCTTTTTGAACTAGGAAAATTCTACATTATCCCAGGCCGTTGTTTTACTATCAAGCACAAAGAATAGTCGAGCACACCAAAAGCTCTTGTTTAAGTTTATACTTATTAGAAGTGCGGTAATGAACCATATGGTTTAGACCTATGGCATCCTTGCCAGTCCCCTGCTGTAGCCTCTTCGTCATGATGCTCTGCTCTGCCTTAATCCTGTACATGGTTTGTAGATGGAAAAGGTGTACAATTATACTTTCAAGGGATGTTCTTTATGAAACAACTTTTTCTAGGGGCAATCCTCTCAAGTTAGTCAAGGTAGGTCAACCAATCATCCCAGGTACTTAGGATGACTTAATTTTGACATGCTGTGTGCCTTCTCTGCAACATGCACACATAGAAAGAGAGTTGGAGAAGAAGACACTACTGTATCTGTTTGATTATTGATATGCAGTTACAGATTTGACACTAGTAGCTTAAAATTGCTTCTGATTAGGGATTACATCATAATTATCCAATTTAAAAGATGCATTTTAAATGTTTACGCCTCTTTCATGAAACTGGCTTAATTAGGACTGGTACTGAAACCCTTAAGTTGACTGGAAAAGTAGTCTTTATTACTTAGTTATGTAGCCAATATATTTTGAATACTGTCATGAGAAAACTACCCCTTACATCATTTACAAAGAATTCAATATGTCAAGTAAAAAAAATTAGGGATGTTATGGCCGTTTTCTCATGCCAATTATCAGTTACATAAGACTGTATATCAGTATAATGTACATGTCATTTCCATTGATGTACAGGTATATTTTGTTTTTAAAATAACATTTAATTTTAAATCTTCATCAGAGAGTTAAAAAAGGAATTAGGAGAAGGTGATGAAGATGAGAAGGGTGATGATGATGATGAGGAGGAGGATGATGAGGAGGAGGAAGAAGAGGAAGAAGAAGATGAGGAAGATGATGAGGAAGATGATGAAGAAGGTGATGAGACTGCTGGGGAAACTTTAGAGACGCCCAAGAAAGGTAAGGAGAAAATTGTTAGAAATATTGTTTTTGTGCCCCCACGTTAGTGGCGGGCATTTAGATTTACCCTTGTCCGTCCGTCCGTCTGTCCGTCCGTCTGTTCACTTTTGTGTCGCACGTAACTCAAAAAGTATTTGACATAGAGTCATGAAACTTTACAGGAATGTTGATCAGCATGTGTAGTTGTGCACCTGGGTATTTTCATCTGGATATTTTTAGTATTTTCAGAGTTATTGCCCTTGACTTAGTAAAATTTTGCAATTTTCAACTTGTGTCGCACGTAACTCAAAAAGTATTTGACCTAGAGTCATGAAACTTTACAGGAATGTTGATCAGCATGTGTAGTTGTGCACCTGGGTATTTTCGTCTGGATATTTTTAGTTTTTTCAGAGTTATTGCCCTTGACTTAGTAAAATTTTGCAATTTTCAACTTGTGTCGCAAGTAACTCAAAAAGTATTTGACCTAGAGTCATGAAACTTTACAGGAATGTTGATCAGCATGTGTAGTTGTGCACCTGGGTATTTTCGTCTGGATATTTTTAGAATTTTTAGAGTTATTGCCCTTGACTTAGTAAAATTTTGCAATTTTCAACATGTGTCACACGTAACTCAAAAAGTATTTAACCTAGAGTCATGTAACTTTACAGGAATATTGATCAGCATGTGCAGTTGTGAACCAGGTATTTTCGTCTGGATTTATATAGTATTTTTAGAGTTATTGCCCTTCACTTAGAAAATTTTTGCAATTTTCAACTTAAGTCGCAAGTTTCTCAAAAAGGATTTGACATAGTTATTAAACCTTATGGGCAGGTTGCTCAGCATATTTTAGATTTGCACCTGGGGTTTCGCTTGTGGATTTATCCAGTATTTGTAGAGTTATTTCCCTTGACTTAGTAAAAAGATTGACAGAACAGTGGCGCGGTGGGGGCACCCGTGTCCTATGGACACATTTCTAGTTGTAGTCATCAATGAAGCAGTTTAGCACATACATTAGAGCGTCATTTTTAAGCCTGCTTTCAAGTCTTGCCAGTACTTGTGGACAAGTAGTCTCAGATTGAAAAATGGACCTCTTAATTTTTTAGGCCATACATTTTATATACTCCTTTCCAAAGATATAAATTAATGTCAGTTCATTAATGTTAACATAAATTATATATTAATGTCTGTTTTTGTAGAAGGCAATATTTTTGTGGTAAGAGATAGGGAATACATGGTTGATGTTGAGATGGAGAAGGTTTATCCAGTGGGCGATAAAGTGTATCTTGACAAGCTTTAGCGAGCCAAGATTCACTTTTGCATTGAACCGGATAA
Source organism: Ruditapes philippinarum (assembly GCF_026571515.1). NCBI lineage: Eukaryota > Metazoa > Mollusca > Bivalvia > Venerida > Veneridae > Ruditapes > Ruditapes philippinarum. The sequence goes on along the minus strand of NW_026863058.1, from coordinate 27,817 downwards.
AACTTTCTCTATCGCGACATCAACCAAATATTTGATTTATCCTACTTTGGTCATACTTTTAGATTACTTAAATGGTTTTGTTCATACGTTTTCCCAATAAAACAGGATCTATATGTAGTTTTGTTTTGCTGCTAACCATGTGATGTCATCATATGACATAATGACTGGAGATAGACAAGTTTATCTGGCAATAAAGCTGATAAAATAGACAGTAGACAACTGTCTTGTTGGTTAACTTACATGGAAAATGAAGGATTCAGCTGGAAACCTTCGCATACAAAATACTATTTTAAAGAAAATTGTCTGCTTTTTTCCTTTTAAAGTATCAAAAACAGAAAAAGGTAAACCAGGTGAAGATGATGATGAAGAAATTGAAGAAGAAGTTGATGAAGAAGAAGAAACAGAAGGAGAGGAGGAAGTTGAAGAAGAGGAAACAGAAGAGGAAGAAGATGAGGAACAAACAACTCCTAAAAAAATAGTTCCAAGGTATTTGCTCTTTTTAAACATTGATCCATTGGTTTAGCAACATCTTCCAAAAAGAGGAGAATGATATTAATATTTGAAAGAATTGTTTCTTCAAAATGTTGATATTGGATCTGTGGAATTAAGACCTTGGTTGAGTATAAATGACATTAGCTTTGTGCAATTAGGTGCTTGTTGGGGGTGTATATGACATTGGATTTGTGGATTTAAGACCTTGGTGGGGAATTACTTCTTTTCATGTAATGACTGAGTTAAGAAAGATTTTATCTGACATTGCTGTTTTAGATAATTTATGCTTACTTGCAGTAAATATAGTTATTATTTGACAGAATCCATAAACACTGATTAGATAATTGCTGCTGGTAGTATATGACTGAAAGGCTGTTATTGGTATACCAGAGAACAAGGATATTACCATGTACTGCCTTCATTTAAAATTTTTCCACAGAAAAATGAAGAAAAAGTGTAAAAATCACATTGTCAGCATTTACCATTTTGACGTTTTTAGCAACACCAATCCTGTTACCTTTCAGTTTATCCACAATTCGAATTGACATATATAGCAAAGGTTTTCATGTGAGCACTAAAACTGTTTTGGATTCCTTGTTTACCAAATGAATGAATTGCTTCTGTATGATAATTCTACTCCTTAAAATAGTTTCCTTGATAAGACTAGCAAAGCAAAAAAACAACAACTAGAAAACATCATGATTGATAGATGCATTAACAACATTTTCATAACCTAATGTACAGTTACCATTGATTGATATTCATTCTTTAAATTGACAATATAGTAAGACAGAACCAAAAACTGCCAAGAAGACTGAAGAAGAAGACGATGATGATGATGAGGAGGAGGAGGATGAAGATGATGAGGAAGAAGATGATGATGAAGAAGATGAAGATGAGGAAAGTGATAAGGAAGAAGGAGATCTAGAAGTTACTACTACTGTAAGCATACTTTAAGGAGCTACACTGAGGTCAAAAAGGCTGAAACATAAAATTTGAAATTCTTACATAATTCAAGAGAAACACTTAAAATAGAAATATCTGCAAAGGATAACAAAGAAATTCGAATTGTATTGATTATCATTTTTTTATGAGATCTTAATCCCGATATCAGGGTCATTTTGTGCAATAAAAAATGACAATGCTGGAAAATCTAGGCAAGGGAATGATCAGAAAATTTGTATGTCCAGTCCCTTCATGTCAAAAAACCTCAGTTGAGTCTATTTGATGTTTAAATGATACCATTAGAAACTTCCAGTTCATAAATATGTTAAGTGGTTTTGCTCAATTTTTCACATTGTGACAGTAAAAGATTCTAATGCTGGTGTTATGTAAATGGTTCGTAACTGTGAATACCAAAAACAAAATTGATTTCATTGAAGTCTTGATTTCTTAGAAATGATACTGGATTAGTGTCTTATCTATAACTTAGCCAGGCCAGGTGCTTATTATCTACTTCATAGTAATAAGTGAAAAAAAAATTGTTTTATAACAGTATATAATAACTTCCATGTTTATGAGATGGATTGAAAAAAGATGCAAATTACTCTTTTTATTAACTCATTCTTAGTTCATTGAGTTATTGGTGTTGAATAAGGTTCTTGTATTTTAATATTATAATATCATATCATAATATATATATGTATATTATCATTTCTTTTATCAGTGTTGTATTATTCTGTGGACAAATACTTTGTGTGTATTTTAAGCCCGACTATTGGAAGAACAGGGTGAGATAATGTACTCACCCTGGCATCGGCATCACAATTTTGTCAAGATTTTGTGTGCAAGTTGGTAACTCCAAACTACTGAAAAGAATGGGTGGAAACTTCACACACTTATTTTCTATGATTATCTAAGGTGATGAGCACAGGTCACATAACTTTTAGTCACATTTTAACAGAGTTATGCCCCTTTTCTTACTGTCAAGTACTAAGTATATTCAAGTGTACTTTCTTACGGACAGCTCTTGTTAATAAAAGAAATCATTGCTTAATTTAGTGTGTTGAAAAAAATGAAGATACAGAAGTTCAAGAATAATGATATAAATTTTTGTTTTGTTTGTGCAGGGTCGATTATTTGAAGCCATATATGACTTTTCCAGTAAAGAGAAAGGTGATCTTAATTTCAAAGCTGGAGAAGTACTTACTATCATTACTACACAGTAAGTAAATTATTTGATAGTCATTTTACCTTAGAACCACAACATTTTAGGAATAATTGTACCAGTTTCCTTGTTTTGTGAAAAAAGTTTACATTTTTACATTTCCATCACAATCATTTATATGTAGTCATATATTTTTCAGTATTTCTTATATATAGATTATGTAAATGGATTGTAGAAAACTACACATGTAGTGTATTTTATACATTTTCCTAGATTGTGAATTAAGTAATTATGCAAGTACACATACACATAACTAAAGCCTACTACATTATGAATATTCATTATAAAAGGGAGAGCACACACAGAAATACGTTCCCAGGTTTATACTTGAATACTATTTAAAGGAATTATCTTAAATATACAAATGTATGTTGATTCAGGGAAAAAGAACTTTTATCTGTCTATATTTCCTGTGTCAATTGTAATTTAACCAAGTGTGTATTAGTTTAATACATTTATGTTCATTTTTTTTCATCATTGTATCATCCACCTACAATAAAACATTTCAGACAGGAGGGGAGGTATACATATATTTGTTTTTCTGTGATAATGTTGTGTGCACATTTTAAATTATAATTTATAATATAATAACTATTGTAATATATTTCTTTGTAAAAAACATGGCTAATCATGTGTTTGGTTGTAGCTATAAAACTGTAGAACAGGGTTTCAGTTAACATATCTGTCTATAGAACTTGTAACCATATGTTATGGAAATAGACCTATACCTACAATACCAAGTCAGACCAATCTTTAACTTTATGCCATTCGACCTGGCTCAATACTGTTGATAACTCAAATCACGGACGGGCACCTGAGAGGTCTTTCTTAACAAGTTATCCTTGAAAGTCCCATTATGACCTTTACAGTGTTAGTTTGTGGTGACCCCCCCCCAAAAAAAAAAACAAAAAAACTTACGTTTTGACAAACTATAAATGGACTGTTCCAAATTCAAAGCTGGACAAGTCCATTATAATATGAAAATTTCAAAAGGTCAAGGGTCAATCTTCTGAGCACTGTTTGTTGTAATTGCAGTGCTATGATTTCTCAAACCTGCTGGGTTATTCTCACAATTTTGACAACACTCTATCTAGTGGACACTTAGGTCTTGAAATTTTGGAATGTTTTAATAAATCAGTGGGTGTAAAGGTTGTTTTTTTTTTTAAAGAAATAGGGGTATAGTTGTCCCCTGACCTACTAGCATGGGTAAAATTTGTTTTTCTTCACCTTTATTATTTGTACTTGTGTAATGGATAAAAGAAATTATACATGTTAAGTTGTGAAATGAGGTCATATTTACCCCATTTTTTATGGGAAAACACTCACATAGTCACTTTTCTTAGTTCAATTGAAATTTTTCACAATCAAGTGATCTGTTTAAAAAAACTACTGACTTGTTTAGTATGACAAGTTTTCCATGCAAAAACAAACAATGATAAGCACTACTTTTAAGGCACAAATTTATTGTACTTTTCTGTCAAAATATTACTTTTCCTGATTTGTTATTAATTGTGGTTAAACATATTCAATTTTAGTTTTATACTGTGTTTAAGTGATAAAAATATCTTAGACATTTGAAATGTGTAAATGCTATATAAGTTACAGTTGTAGGAAGAGATATCAAAATTTTAAAGATCAGTATATTAAGATCTATATTTCAGACATTCGAAATGAGAATTAGTGAGTTTAATTTTTGACGATTAAGTGCTATGTTTTATCCATGTTTATTTTATATTTTACAGAGAAGATGGTTGGTGGGAGGCAGAAAATGAGAAAGGGGAGAAAGGCTCTGTACCATCTACATATCTCAAGGTTAGTAAACCATTCTTTATCATACTATTTATCATAAGCTATTTTCATCTGCACAAGCTTTTTCATCATAATAAGCTTAAGCCTTATATCATCATACTCAGCCTGTGTATATTTCAGCATGCTTTTTGGGGCTTAAAGTGGATTGGTCTACAATGGGCCCATTTTCTATAAGTATTTCAAATATTGATAAAAAAATAGAAATGTATCATATGGATATTTTCTTATAAAATTTTGCTTAAAAGAAATTGTTGATAAAGTTCTAAATGATTCAGTGTGAACATTTTAAAAATTATTAATAATTATATTCTGTGCTAGAACAATTTATTATGTGCTATATGAATAATACGTAATACCAAACACTTGAAAACATATATCTCAGACTTGAGAATTGAAAGAATAAGATAATAATTAAAGTTTGATGAATTTTGTTACATTTTATTTTTGTTTTCCTTTTTAGATGTACAATAAATACAAAGATGTTCAACAATCAGATGAAGGTAAGAGTAAAGAGTTAATGTTTATTTTAGACATCCTTACAGTCTTAATTTCAGGTCTTGGTGATATATGATAATATATGCTCTTAATTCTATGACGGATGAATTGAGTTATTTTTTGTGAGTTTCCCAAGCTGTCTAATTCTATATTGCTCTTGCATCTTGCCTCAACATGATTTATTCAGCTAATTGCTATTTGACAGTGCATTGTGCTGGGTTAATCAATGGCCCTTTACTTCTTTATATTGAAATATTGTGTAAGACTAGGAATTCTATACATGTAATACAAGAAAACTGTCAATGTTACACACTTACATATTCCTGCTTTTACTTATTAGCTATCCTATAGCTGATGAAATGTACAGGGAAGCGCTTTTCTATACTAGGAAGGTGTGAAAGTTCCCATATGCTGTGTGATTTAAAACAAAGCTAAAAGAGGAAACTATCAAAAATCAAAATGATTATACTGAGAATTTATAGCCTTAGAATTTGTAAAATTATGGCCTTTTGTAGTTTGTGTGAAGAAAAATGCTAGTACTGGCCAACAAATCCAAGTCCATTTATACAGTGTCAAAAAGGAACTTTAACCCTTTACTGGAAACAAAAATGAATAGCAAAAAGAATAGAACCAGTCCAGCTTGCACAGGCTCTATACTGTTGGCAACTCAATTTTTGTATAATTTTGATATTGAAATCCCTTTAACCTGGAATAGACTGTTCCAATTTCAAAGCATTCCATTACACAAATTCAACAGCTTATGGGTTAAATCTGACACAAAACCAATTACTGTTAAATCATTATTAATCGTGGGGCACAAATTTTCATGGTTTTCGTGGGTAGGTCAATCCACAAATTTAAGATCCGACAAAATTTTATCCCAACAAATACTTTTTGCCATGTCTCTATTCTATATATAACATACATGTATCGGCGCTTTTTCGCCGATTTTTGTGTAATGAATGCCGAGAGGCAAGGATTAAATTTATTGACAAGCGCGGTGTGATACTTAAAGATATGTACATGCAGTAAGTAAAATGCGCAGCGATTAAGTGTAAGATTACTTTGCATTTGGTTATTTATTTAATTTTTTTTATAAGAAATTGAAAATCCATGAAATTAAGAACCAACGAAAATGTCTGTTTTGATAAAACCTAGAAATTTTATGCCCACGAATATAAGTGAATTCGCAGTATAAAGTTGTTTATATTTCTCTCATGTAGAAGAAGAAGAAGATAATGAAGAAGATGAAGATGAGGAAGAGGAAGGGGAAGAAGGCACAGAGAAAAAGAGTAAAAGTAAAAAACCTAAAAGGTAGGGGTGAATTTCTTTTTGAAAAATAAAATTACAATTGCTGCTTCTATGGTTTTTGACAAAAATTGTAGAAATGAAAGAACATACAAAAAAACTCCATATATCTGACAGTAAAATAGTGTAATTATCTTCTGCTATCTTCTGATTCTTTTATTCATGCTAGTTTATGATGTGTTTCTATTGTCACATTCAGAGTTACATTTTAAATTTAGGGAGCATCAACCTCATATATTTGACATTTGAAATATATGTTCTTGCTTAAAAATGTTTTTTTGCATAAATTCTTAAGTTGTAACCACTATGGTTTACAGGTAGGGTGTTTCAAGGGTGCAATGGCTGAATTTGTTGAAATAATTCTATGAAATAAGTCTTAAAATAAGTTTGATACATAAATGAAAGGTTGGTCTATAATGGACACATTTCCATAATTATTTCAAATATTGATAAAAACAATATATATTTATCATTTGGATATTCTTATTTAATATTTCTTTATAAAAAGACATGTCAATGAAAAAATAAATGATTATTTTTATTGTGAAAAGTTCTTTTTTCTTAAGGTATGTGATAAATAGAGTATTATATTTGTGAAGGTTTATTACTAAATTTATTGAACATGTTGAATAAAATGTAAGACTGGCATACTGTAAATTTATTCAATTAATATTCTCTATAGATAAAATATTTCGAACTGTAACGGTAATCTTTCCTCAAACTTTCCTCCATTTAGCTTGTAGATAAAGAAATATCACTTTCTGGAATATTTTTTTTTAAAGTGTAATTAGATAGTTAAATGAATATCTTACGGTTGACCAAATTTAAACTGAAGAAAGGATTACAAAATTCCATACCCTAATATTAGTTTTGTGTTTTAATTCAAATCCATCAAGATTGTGGTATTTTATGGTCCATTGAGTAAAAGTTGTGTTGTCATATTAATGTAACTATGCATGTTCTTAAATTCAACAATCTTTTGTTGTTGTTTTTTTTCTCTCCAAAATTCAGTCATTCCAAATGGTTTGCATGTAGAATTATTTCAACAACATTTTTCATAAGATACTCAAACTATCCACACTACTTTGAACTGTTGTTAATTAATGTTGTTTTTGTTGTATAGAGATAAAGATAAAGAGGTATGGATATATCCCTGCTGGATGCAGACGATAATTTTTATGTTAATTTCACCTGAAACATTATACTTGACCTTTTTTCCCTTTCACTATCCTCTATTCTCAAACTTTCACAGCTTCAAAATAAGAGTTACCTTTGTTAGTTCCCAAGTCATTTTTTCTTGACTTGTTTGTAAATCGTGGTCATATTTATTTGACATGCAGTTAAAGGCTTTTAGAAAACATTGTATTGATTTTCAGGATTAATGCATTTTTTAATAAAAATTGATGTATTTTACAGAAAAATTGAGGTATAAAAGAAAAAATATTGTTTTATATAGTGCCATTAGTCATTTATGATGCTATTTGTGTAAAGTTGTGAAAGTTGTTTCCCTTTGTTTATATGCACTATGGTAGTGGAAATAATATATATGTGGAGTTACAGTAAGGTAGAGGTTTTTGATGTTTTTCAACTTTTGAATTAGGTACAGTAAACCCCAGATAGATTAGATTATTCATAGAGTAGAATAAAAAAATGCAGTGGCAATAGAAAAAATGTTCTATTTTGTTAAAGTGTTTGATTTTTTTCTTTTTTCAAAAACTTAAAACAAATGATAAATTCTTAAACTTTCACAATTTTTTATTTACAAAAAAAACACAACAACATTGATTCATCGCCTCCGTGGTCGAGGGGTTAGAGTCGATGACTTCTAATCCAGTTACCTCTCTGGCGTGGGTTCGATCCCCGGGAGATGCTTTGGTAGTTTAGCGCGGAGGAAGGTAGTCTAGTACTGGTGTAACTCTCCAGGAACGATGGTTAGGAAACTACCCGCCTATATGACTGAAATACTGTTGAAAAAGGTGTAAAATGAAACAAACAAACAAACAAACAACATTGATTCATTCTTGTTTTTACTTTTTTAATTGTAAAAAAATGAAAAAATCACACAAAAACATTAAAGACAATGTAAGCCTTGTGACAGATACTGTTTTCCACCTCACTGTTACACTATACACAAATTTATATTTACTAACTCCACTAGTATTTATTTCCATTACTAAACTGCAGGATAATATTACAACATGCTTTGGAAATTAGAAATTATAATCATTTTCTGGAATCAATCCTTGATATTTAAGTTTGTCTTCTTCTATTTTTCTCTCATTTATAATCATTTATTTCTTGTTTATGAAAAGACCCTACCCTTTTATCAGTTTGGCATTTGAATTTCTAATTTCTTAAATGATTTATTCATCTTTTTTTTTATCAATCTAGAAAATTCTTTTATATCAAAGCATGTTGTTGTAATGGAAACAAAGTTACAAGATGTGTATGTTTAAAGTTAAATCCAGTTTCATTTTTAGTCATTTTGGTTGAACCTAATTTTGGACCAGTTCGACGGAAAATCTGAAACATTCTGGCACAAAACACCTAAAAAAATAACACCCTAAAATTTATTGAATTACCATATACTTTAACTTTGTTTCCATTTTCACAGGTAGGTAAAATTTTTAATTTGCTTTCTGAAAAGGGGAGGTAATATTTTTTTCTATTCATTACCTCCCTTTAATTTGTTTTTGAGTGAAAGTTGCTTTGAGTTGATTGCGTGTTTTATTTCCATGCTAACAGTGGTAAACAACTGTGGGGCAGTTTAAAGAAAGCAGTAAACGAGGTATGTTTCTGTTGTCCATTATAACACCTTAAATCAAGCTTTTAGTTTGATATCATAATATATTCAGTTTAGTTTTAATAGTTAGCTACAGTAGTGTTCATGCTTTTTGCTGAAGATAATTAGTTTTCCGCACTTAGAATTTATTTCAATTTTATGAGAAAACAGCTAAAATTAGTCAATATATTTAGTGGCATTTTCTTTAATTTCAAGTGTTAAGCATGCTTTAATATTTGGTCTAAAACTAAAGTTAAGATATGGCATACAAATAATGTTGACATGGACATTGAAAGTGACATATAAGTTTTCAGTTGATGTCCGTAAATCTAAGAAAAATATATGTGTGTGTTATAACTGCTGTATTTAGCTTGATATTTTGTCATTGTTTTTTTTTGTTTGTTTGTTTTGTTTTTTACAAATGTGTATTTTATGTGAATTATTTTTGGTTTCACAGACTAAAAAGGTAATGTAACATATGCACACATTTTGAAGGTAATAAAACACCTCTATCAGACTGAACGATGTGATACTTTATAATCTATTATATCTTTACTATCACTAATGACCAGTAACCAGTAGACTACAAAATAACTGGCAGTTGGCTATCTACCAAATCATGACAGTATATTGACTGAAATTAAGTCAATGACTTGATAAAATACCATTACAAACCCATCGTTATGCCATTACAAACTCCATCATATAGCCATGACAACCCAATCAGTAGGCCATTACAAATATTGCCATTACAAACCTCATCATTATGCCATTACAAATTCTGTCATTATGCCATTACAAATTCCGTCATAACGCCATTACAAATTCTGTCATTACGCCATTACAAATTCCGTCATTATGCCATTACTAACTCTATCATTTAGCTGTTACAATCCCCATTCTTAAACCATCACAACCCAATCAGTAAGCTGTTATAAACCCCATAAATTTGCCATTATAAACGTTATTAGAAAGTCATTACAAACCTCATTTTTAAGCCATTACAAACTTTATCAGTATGCCATTACAACTCCTGTGTCATTTTAACCTTATCAGTATGTCATTACAAACTTTTTTGTTAAACAATTACAACCCCTATCAGTAAGTCATTACATTCCCCGTATATAAGCCATTACAAACCCAATTAGTAAAAGAGTTTAATGACATAGGTGCAAAGCCCTTTTTTTTAGAAAGATGAGCATATTTTATGTAGGATTAGTATTACAATATATTACAAACAATATATCGCAGGTAACAATAAATAAAATGGTAATTGATTTATATACTTTGAATTTAGATTTTTGTCCAACTTTAAGAAGGTTCTCCTAAATCGCATACAGTAGAAACCGTACTTAAAACCACCCTGAAATTAAGACCACCATGCTAGTTCGATCCCCTAAATCTCATATATTGTTTGATACTAATCTTGACTTGTGAACAGTATAGCTTAGATAAATAGACTTGCACTTGCTTTAAAACATTTGCGTTGTAATGCTATGTGATTTTTTCCCACCAGGGACTAGAAATTATGCTGTCCAACTAGCTTATGGAAAGTTGATGATTTTAATCAGGTGCAGACTTGTACCTGATGTAATGCACAAAAGAGAACCAATTTTTAGCTCGACTATACGAAGTATATGGAGAGCTGTCCTACTCGCCCCGGCGTCGGCGTCCGCGTCCGCGTCCAGATTTTAGATTAAAGTTTTGGTGCAGTAAAATATTTTTCACTATAACTTTGTCATTTCTTAAGGTATCAACTTCAAACTTCAAATATATGTTCCTTATCATCAACCACATCTTATGTGACAAGGTTCATAACTCTAGCACCAATATTTTCAGATTTATCTCCCCTTGAACTTAGAATTTTCCTTAAAAAATACTATTTTTTACTGTTACTTCTTTATTTCTTAAGGGATCAACCTCATACTTGAAATATATGTACCTTATCATCATCCCCATCTTATGTGACAAGGTTCATAACTCTAGCACCAATATTTTCAGATTTATCTCCCCTTGAACTTAGAATTTTCCTCAAAAAATACTATTTCTTACTGTTTCTTCTTTATTTCTTAAGGGATCAACCTCATACTTCAAATATATTTACGTTATCATCATCCCCATCTTATGTGACAAGGTTCATAACTCTAGCACCAATATTTTTAGATTTATCTCCCTTTTGAATTTTCCATAAAAAATATTATTTTTTACTGTTACTTATTTATTTTTAAAAGGATCAACTTCATACTTCAAATATATTTACGTTATCACCATCCACATCTTATGTGATAAGGTTCATAACTCTAGCACCAATATTGCAAGAATTATCTCTCCATAAACTTAGATTTTTTTACTAGAAAAATGTTATTTTTTATTGTAACTTTTTTATTTTTAAAGGTATCTACCTCAAACTTCAAATACTTATTCCTTATCATCAATTACATTTTATGTGACAATGTTCATAACTCTTGAAGCAATATTTACAGATTTATCTGTCTTTGAACTTAGGATTTTCTTTAAGAAATATAATAACTTCTTTACTTTTTAAGGTATCTACTTCAAACTTCAAATATATATTTCTTATCATTACACAAATGTTGTGTGACAAGGTCCATAACTCTAGGATGACTATTTCTAGAATTATTCCCCTTGATCTTGGAATTAATGTTAACAAATGTTATTTTTTTTCTATAACTTAATACATAATTATACATAATGGATTTTTCTTTCATATTTTTGTCCTCCTTACTGCGTCCAGTATTTTATTAGTCGAGCTTCGCTGTCTCCTGTGACAGCTCTTGTTACCATAAAAACTGGAAAGTCGTCGTATAAAAAAACTGGAAAGCCGTCCTATAAAAACTGGAAAGCTGTCCTATAAAAATTGGAAAGTTGTCATATGAAAACTGGAAAGTCGTCCGATAAAAACTGGAAAGTTGTCCGATAAAAACTGGAAAGTCGTCCTATAAAAACTGGAAAGTTGTCCAATAAAAACTGGAAAATCATCCTATGAAAACTGGAAAGTGGTCCTATTAAACTGGAAAGTTATCCTATGAAAACTGAAAAGTCGTCATATGAAAACAGGAAAATCGTCCTATGATACTGGAAAGTTGTCCAATAAAAACTGGAAAATCATCATATAAAAACTGGATAGGCTTCTTATTAAAACTGGAAAGTCGTCATATGAAAACTGGAAAGTGGTCCTATTAAACTGGAAAATTATCCTATGAAAACTGAAAAGTCGTCATATGAAAACAGGAAAATCGTCCTATGATACTGGAAAGTTGTCCAATAAAAACTGAAAAAATCATCATATAAAAACTGGATAGGCTTCTTATTAAAACTGGAAAGTCGTCATATGAAAACTGGAAAGTCGTCCTATAAAAACTGGAAGTTGTCATATGAAATTGGAAAGTTGTCCTATGAAAACTGGAAAGTTGTCCTATGAATACTGGAAAGTCGTCCTATGAAAACTGGAAAGTTGTCCCATGAAAACTGGAAAGTCATATGAAACTGGAAAATCATCCTATAAAAACTGGAAAGTAGTCCTATGAAATTGGAAAGTCGTCCTATGAAAACTGTAAATCGTCCCATGAAAACCTGAAAGTTGTCCTATTAAAACTGGAAAGTCTTCGTATCAAAATTGGAAAGCCGTCATCTAACCTTTACAGTGTCAGTGTGTTTTTTAAAACCCCAAAATATTAAAACTATTAAATTAAAACTAGTGTTGAGAATTATCAAGTAGCTAGGATACCTTCTTTATGTGTGTTCCCATGTATAATGTGTGTGAGAAAATGTGTTTCTTGGAAATGGTTGCTATAGTTTACAGGTGGTGGTATTATACAACGAACAATGGAAATGTTATAATGTTTATGTTTGTTTATATATATATAAATATTGTAAATATCTTTCTTCTTGGTGGTTCAGTACTTTTCTTATTTTTCTGTCTCTTTTGGAATGTGAATACAAAACTTAAAACAATAACATGAGAATTATAATAATGTATGGGTCACAGTGTTTTTCATAGAATATAAAACATCACAAGTTTTAACAAATCTTCTGTGCACTAAAGCTTTAAGTATTGACCTGTAATTTTCTTAGCTGAAAAAAAAGATTTTTCAAATTTCTTCTGCCAAATCATTTCATGAACTTAAAAGCTATATCCTGTGCTTTTGCTTATACAAATAAGGGAATGAAAACGCATGACAATCTTACATTTGTACTTATTTGCCATGTTAAGTAAATGTGAAATTAAAGACTTACAATTTATAACAGTCTTTTTTAATTTACAAAGGATTTCTACATCAAAATAATAAAATTGAGCAATAAACAGTTAAGAGCTTGGTCAGAATGAGCAGATATGCTGACTGGTCTTTCTCTATACAGTCAATGGTGTTGACAATTAAGTACTGCTGCTATCATTGTAAGGGTTAATTGAATATTGATACAAGAAAAAAGGAACAATTTTGTTTGTGAAGCATTTCTTTATTGACACATTGTAACAGCTGATTTATAAAAATGTAGAGGAATAAATATGTTGTGCTGGAAAAATGTGATGTTATTTAAAACTTCTTTATTATTTGTGATCAATTAGTTTATTATAAAAAGATAACCATTTATCATAATAACAGGAAACTCTTCATTTGAATTTATGCTTAGCTGTATTTGTGTGTCTTGTATGATTTTAAAATGTATATTTAAATGAATTATGAATACATTGTGTAGTTAGAATCACAGCTGTCAACCAAGAAACAATTATCTTACTTAACAAAAATTATTGTTTATATATTGTTGGGAGTCAAAAACCATGCACGGTGTTTTACAATGTCATGAAAATCATATTATATGTGTTGTATATTTTGTAGACAAGTGTTACAGATGTATTACATGCTATGGGAGCTGTACCCTCTGGTTTCAGAGTTTCAACTTTAGGACAGAAATTTAATTCAGGTAAATCTTTGATATTTTGACAAATTAAATACATATGATAATAATAATAGTGGTAATTATTTCTATGTAGATGATTTTGTTACGAAGGGATGATGTTAGCATAACAAAAAGAGGTGGAACCATGAAAAAGTGGCACATGTAAAGTATGGTATCCTGTTAGGGCAACTTAAAAATTTGCTGCTAAAATTGGATATATGTCATGTTTTTCATTGGGGCTTTAACAATTGAAATCATTTTATACATGTATATATTACAGAGAGTATATATCAGATGAAGAATTACCTCACACCAAAACTGAGCAATTCTAATTTCTCCTACAGAGATCTCTTCTTTGATCCCAGTGAAAACAAGGTAAATAAAATGATACATTATGCTTAATATGAGTGTAAAGTTGTGTAATAATTTCAGAATGACAAACAAATTTAACTTAAAGCATATACTGGTAAAACTTTTTTTTTATATTAGCATGCATTCTTTCAGTATATTCATTTTAAATGCAATAAGTCTTTTGATGTGATATTGTGTTATTGTCCTTATATATAAAAAAAATGTTGATTGCTTTTGTTTATTTTTGGTGTTGTTTTTATTTTTAAATATCGTTTACTTATTTAAGTACATTGTGATTGCCACATAACAGACAAGTGATTCTGAAACTTTGAGTAAACAAGAAGAGTGAGATTTACAGTATTATTTAATTTTTAATATCATTTATTTTGACAGATTCGAGCCAAAATTGCAAGAGAACAGAGAATAGTAACTCTTGTAAATTGTAGACAGATCCCTACACCAGGGGCAGGTAAGTTCTAATGTAGTAAGATTTTACCATTAAAATATGTTCTAAGTTCAAGAGAAAAAAAGGTAAATACAAATACAAGACATTTATATAGCGCAAAAATGTATTAAATATTCGATTGCGCTTGATCAAGACACTCCCAAACCCAGTCCCGATGGCATAGCCAATCTACAACTCTAGTTGAAAAACAGTCCAAACAAGTATGTTTTAAGTTTGGCCTTAAACTGATTTTCATTGGTAATGTCCTTCAGATAGTCTGGCAATGAATTCCACCATTTAGGTCCCACAATAGCCAAAGATCTATCAGCAAGTTTTGAATTTGTTGATGGTATATCAAACTGAGTGTGGCTAGATGATCTCAGTCTTTTCTTGTACTGACTCTGGCATTTAGTGAACAATTCAGGAAGATACAATGGAGCAGTGCCATTTGCAACACGAAACACAGTAACAATAACTTGGTACATGATTCTTGCTCGAATTGGAAGCCAGTGGAGTGATTTAAGGATTAAATATTAGATTAATCAAATTTTGTATTTTCATTATTTTATGTATATAATTATAATGATTATTTCAGGGCTTGAGATAAAAAGCAGACATGTAAGAATGTGTTTATTTGATGGTCAAAATGTAAGTATAAAAATTGCTTGTTCATACATAAATCAAAGTAGGTCCAATCATACATGATTTGACTAAAATCAAAAGTTTAGCATTGACAGTATTAATTTGACTTTCACTGTTTTTTTTTTCTCTTTGTGAACTTTTTTGCATTAACCTTATTGCAAACACTTAGGATACTGGTGGTTGAGTATCAGTCTTAAACCCTTACCAGAACATATACCATAAATGGACTTGAAAATTTACTGTGCGGACAAAATCATTTAACATTTTTAATGGAAAATTGAGAAATATGTGCTGGATAAATAGAGAATAGTGCAGACCATGACCCATGCTGTCTGATTTTGGTTTACACTTGTTGCATTGGGAGAATCAGTTGTCACCCACAGGCTAATGGTTAAATAAGAAAGGGATAGGTAGCCATATTGTTAAGATGTGTACCTTTCAACCCCAGGATTCTGGGTTCAAGTCCTACGGGGGTCATAATGATGATTCTTCCTTTGACACCAGTTTAAGTGCCTTTAAGTGCCAGGAAGCAGATCTGACAGTGATTCTTATATACCGGTACTTTATGCTTTATCACTAATGAGCTAAAAATGAATGTGTTTAAAGTAAATGAGAACAGATTCAATTTTATGTATTATAGAGAATAATATTTTTTCTTCTTTTTTTTTTTAGATTTTGAGTAACATCCATACAGTGAAAGTCACATCAGTGGACAGGGAACAAAGAACATGGTCATTCTCCACCAGGGTGAGAACTCTTTTACTGTAAATTTTTATACTGTTACAGTAAAGTCTTTTATTTGTTTTAGCTTAGCTTATATTATATTAAATTCAGATTTGGTATGTTACACTTTCACTTGGTTTTAACCTAGCTTTCTGTGACATTATAATTAAAATTAGGTTCATTATCACTCATACACTGAGCAAACTGTTTTTTAATTTTTTTGTTGAGTGTAAAATAATGTATAAAGAAGTTTCAGGAATGTATGAAATGAAGTTTTCTTTAATGTAAAAAAAGTAAAAAATGATTGACTTCAATTTGCAAAGAAATTTACTTCCTTTACATTTCTTGTTTGTTAAAATAAATGTTATATATCTGGCTAAATGAATTTAAGTTATTTATTGTTAACATGGTTTTAAAATTAATGAAAGCAACATGTGCTTTTTCTCCACTTTCATATTTCTAATGTCGACCTTTGTCTGTTTGTCTCTAATGTTGACATAAAAATGATGAAACATTTAAAGATATGGTGTATGACAGTACATATAAAGCAAAATTTACATTGAAATTCAATAAAGATTAACTTGAAATTCAATAAAGGTTACATTGATATTTATTAAAAGTTACATTAAAATTCAATAAAGATTACATTATAATTCAATAATGTACATTGAATTTCAATAAACATTACATTGAAATTCAATAAAGATTACATTATAATTCAATAAAGTACATTGAAATTTAATAAAGGTAACTTTGAATTTCAATAAACATTACATATAAATTCAATAAATGTTACATTGAAATTCAATAAAGATTACATTGAAATTCAATAAAGATTCAATCGAGATAGACATTAATTGAAATTCAGTAAAGATTACATTGAAATTCAATAAAGAATACATTGACATTAAGAATAGATTACATTAACAGGCATCTGAATGTTTACCAACATCAGTGGTGAGGGAAATGTTTGCTTTCTGTCATTTGTTGTTGAATAACTAAACTCAGATCTGTGTCTATCTATGTATATTTTACCTTACTATTTGATAAAAATGTTTTTACTTTTGTCAAATGTTTGCTAACTTTTTATGTCTATAAAACTGTATTGTTAAATTTGTGTTGAAATAATGATTAAAAAGCAGTTACTGTTTGGATTAATGAAAAGTGTCAAAGAAAAATGAATTTAGGCCTACACTGTACAATCTGCCACTTTTATTCCATGTTACATTATTGTAAGTGGGTGAAAATTTCTTGTAAGAAAGAAAAGAAAATATCTTTGCAGTTTCACCTAGAGTTTTCATTTTATTTAAAGCTACATGCCTCCAGATGAGTCAAAATATTTCAATAAAATCAAACTTTAAAAAATGTATTAAGATATAAGGAAAAGTAAAAAGTTTCCAAATTTTAGTAATATTTTACATATTATGTGCGATTATTGACTGATTTTTCTGTATTTACAACTATATTTCTACTGCGTTACTAACGCAGTAAAGGCTATTTATGCATATTTTGAACACTTTTTGGTAATTTACAAGTTATGTAAGCATCATTGATAATGTTTAAATTGTTTCCTTTTGGTTACTTTACAATATTACACATTCAAATGAATTTTCAAAATTTTCAAGAAAATTAGCATGAATCTGGAGGCTTTAAGGTATTAGCACCCTAATGCATTACCTCCGCTTTGAAGAGTATTCAAATAGGCTAGAACTACTGTTAACTACATTGAAAATGAGGGCCATGGGTTCAATCCCCAGAAGGGTCAACTTTTTTTTTCTTTCTTTTTTTCTTTTAACATTATTTATGTATCTCTCATGTCCCATTTGGAAAGAAAAAAGTGTTTAATTTTGATTTTTTAATTTATATAGGTATTCATTGGCTAAATTATGCTAAATCTAGTAATAAATATGGTACCTGATATTTTCAAAGTGTAATATAATCAAAACTAGACGGTAAAAGTATTTCATATTTTACAAGATCAACCAATATACTTTTTTAAAAATTTAGGGAAACTTTGAAAACAGGCACTCATTTGGGTAAATTTTAAGAATTTTTTAAATAAGGCTCCCTAAGTAGAAAAATGGTCAGACACGTGGTAAAAATGGGTGGGGTAGGGTAACATTTTTATACAGATTTCATAAATTTTAAGTAGAAACCATAATTTTGCTTATTTGGATTGTTAGCTGAATGGTACTATTTGTTTCTTACCAAAAATTAATGGGAAAACATTTTTCATTAGAATGTTATTGCAGATTATTTAAAGGTTCCTACTTTCTAAAAAAGGGCCCTCATAACATCCTAGCTTGAGTTCAGAAAAGTGGCCATAACTTGATTTCCATACGGTAAACTTTGTTTAAATTTTGCATACAGGTGTACTTTAAGGTATACATCTGACTTTTTTTTAGTTCCTGATATTGCCCATTAGGGTCCTAATACCTTAACCATAACATTTGTATAATTCATTTGTCTGACTTTGAGTTTGGATCCATTCATTGTTAATATAAAGATACTAAAAGTCAAACAGCCAACATTTCAGAGTCATGTCAGACCACACCTATATGAAGGTTGATTGGCCGTTATTCTTGTGTCTTAAGAAATGTCGTTATTGGTGCTTCAATTAGATTAATTAACCCTTAAGCTGCTGAATTTGTAAAATGGATTAGCCAAGCTTTTGATTTGGAATGGTCTATTTAAAGTTGAAGGGATGCGAGTATCAAAATATAAAAAATAGTCCACTCACAGTATAGAGCCTGGTCAGACTGCATTAAGGTGCAAGTTGGCCTGGATCTAGACTGGTGGAAGAGGGCAATCACTTTCTGTTCCTGGGGAGTAGGGGTTAAGATTGAAATACTTCAATATTAAACTGTTTTGTGTGCACAAATGCTTTTTATTGTTTGCAATTCTCATGATAAATACATCAATATTTTATATAAAATTTAATAATCATCATTTACATAGAGCAAAACATTAATTTTTAAATACTGGAGCACATTTTACCATAATGAACATTAGGAGAATCTGTTGTGTAGAGTTCTAAGAAGAATAATCCTTTGATACTTGTATTAGTTTGTAGACATGATAAACTGTGTGTAACTGTAGCAACTAGATAATAACAATCAATTATTTAACTAATTCTAGAAGCTTTGAAAAAAAGTCACATGATGCTTTTTTATAAATTTAGGTATCTTTTGAAACTGTGATTATTTGGTGCTGTTAATTTGGCAATAAACAATTTGTTACTGAATCATTAGTATTGTTAAAAAGAATTTCATGTATGAGCGTATACAGGTTTTATTTTGGTTTCATATTTATATTTATTTGAGATAAGTTACGCATCCTTTCATATGAGCAGATGGTATTAGAAAATGAAAATTTCTGCTCAGTAAATTTTAATGTATGATATATAATAATTTATGTTTTATAATAATGTATGATATATTATAATTTATAATATATAATAATGTATGATATATGATAATTTATGATATATAATAATGTATGATATATAATAATGTATGATAATGTATGATATATAATAATGTATGATTTATGATAATTTATGATAAATAATAATGTATGATAATTTATGAACATTTATCTAATTTAAGAATAGCATTTTTCATGCCTATGGCTTTGTCATGATATTAAATTTTGCAATTCTGTTAGCTTTAGTTGTTGCCATTATCAAAATATTATGTTGTGGTGTATATTGTGTCAAGTCATTGTCAAACTTTTTCATCTAGAACTAATAAAGTAATGACACTCAATCCTCAGTCTTTATGTATTCATTTATATACAATAGTGATATTGGCAATTAATGTACTAAAATGTTTGTATTTTCTCCAGGTAAATGACATGATGGACACCTACCAGCATGGTGAAGTTTTCATTAGAACCAGTAACATTGTTCCTAATATAGGTATGATATGTTTCCTTTATTTCAGTATCTAATATGATTATAGAATATTGGAACCCTTTGGTTCTGATTTTAGATTGTAGATATAAGTACTTATATATATGAGTTTCTTCTCCAAGTATGTAACAGTTGTTATGTTGTTAAGAGAGAAAATTGAGACAACAAAAGTTGTTATTCGGAACTCAGCATGCATTGGTGTTTCTAAGCTAATCCAACAGAAAAACAAACCAGTACAGCTTCATGGTGTACTTCTGTTTGCTATAGATTAGTCAACTTGTTGTGCTTATTTTCGAAGTTGTAGCTATAAAAGTTTTAACCACCAAGCTTGGATAACCCAATATATTCTTAATTCCAAAGATGGTCACTCTACATGCAATTGAAATTATGTGTATTTGGTTCTATGAAATCTTTTGAACTTGCTTAGTATTCATTAAGCAAATTAAGTTTGTTCACCTCATGAAAGATTAGATGTCTTAAGAGTTATTAATTTAAATGTTAGAAAATAAAAAGTGTATAATTTTACTAAAATATTTTCTTTCTTTTTCCCTTTAGGTATACTGTTTGAAATGTGTGCCTCATATGTTAGAACAGTAAGTATTAAAGTCTTAACTTTATTTTCATTTTCAATGTAAGTTGTTGCCTGCCTACCTCTGTCAGCTTCTTCAGGGGAGTTAATTCTTTGGCTTAGAGGCAATAAAAAGATTCAAGATTCAAGTAAACATTTACATCTTAGGTGCAACTGATTTTGCATTATTAATCACCATGTTTCTACTGTGTGACTAATACAGTTACTGTGTGACTTACACTGTAAGGGCTATTGACCCGGATTGTAAGTATTGCAATGTGCTAAATACTTTCTTTGTTCACTTCACAATATTTTTCTTTTAAAAAGATTTTCAAAATTTTACATGAAAATTAGCTTGATTTAGAAGTATGCTGCTTTAAGAGAATGATGCAGTCTGAGCAAATAAGATGATTTTTTTTCAAAATTTCAGAGTACAAAAGAAAAAGGAGAGTTTAGCTGTGGTTGGACACATCTGCCATTAGAGGACCCCACCACAGGGCAACCAGTTCAAAATAAGTAGGTTTAATCTTTATTCTAGTTTATTATGATTTTTGTTCAAAACTTTCAAAAGATTTACTAGAAAGCATGTCTTGAAACTTTTATTTATTAAGTAATTTTGCTATTGTTTTTGTTTATCTAGAAAGTATTTGATAACATTTATCACACATTATTGTGATACAGCCGGTCAAGCTCAATATATCCTGTGTAACAATTTGAAGATTTTTTTTTTGGGGGGGGGGGGGGGGGTGATTGTCTTGAATTGTCATTGAAATTCTTATAGTTGTAAGATTTGAGTGCAAAGCTGTTGTGTACCTTTATTCAATTGCTGCATTAGGCAATCTTTGTTTTGTAACAACTAGATTGAAATGTTTAAAATGCATGCATCACTAATGACTAACAACTTATCACATAAACCATGGTGCAGGAGTGTTATAAAGCCATTTAAAGAAATTTTGAGGGAGTTTTCTTGTAGACATATAGGCAGAATTAAGTTCGATAGATTTCCTTCAAACTTGGCATGCTGTTAGAATATGATAACAGAAACATTAGGTTGAAACATTTTGGGCGTCATTGTTCTTGTTTTTTAACTTATATATATTTTATATATATATTTTAATATTGCAGGACGTATGATCTGTATATGAATGGAGGTACACCATATGAGAAGGGCATTGAGGTCGATCCCAGTATCAGTCGCAGAAGTAAGTCAGAATATCATGTTTCTATTATCATGTCCTTGATCATGGCATAATCGTCTTTTATAACCTTTGACCCCTTTAAAAACCGACCTTGAAAAAGTATCATGGAATAATTTTCTTTTATAACCTTTAGTCTCTTTAAAAACTAACCTTGAAAATGTTTATTGTATTCTCTGTTTTGCTGTGTAGTAAATAAACACATTATAAAAAAGATGACATTTTTATGTAATACACATTGATATTATGCCTGCATATGCTACTTTATTCTGAAACAAGATGGTTTGCCTCAATGTTTGCCTCAATGTAGTAAACATTAAACATAAATATACCTAAGTCATAAAGCATAAAATATTTTTCAAGTAAACCTGTCAGAGTTAATACAGTTAGTATATGTTCTAGCAAAATGAGTTTGATAGGAGCTTCTGAGTATAGACTTAAATCATTTTTACAGTTACAAAAGTAATGGGTATATTTGTAACTTTTATGTTTTCATTGGTTAACTGCTTTTCATAATTAAACAACAAACAGGCATAATGAACAACACTTGTTTCATGTCTTGGAAAATCATTTTATCTGCTAGAAGTTAGAGCTCCTATAGTTGTGACTAAAATTGTATATTAGACTTTAAAAGTCACTTGGATAAAGTGTTGATCAGATAATGGCCATAAATGTATATAGCAACTCAGCTATAAGACAGATTACTTATAAGACAGAATCTACTGTATAAGTACTTATTTCTGCGGGCTTAATATTCTGCGATTTTTGTTAAAATAAGGGGTTTTAAATTTCTGCGTATTTTATTTCTGCGGTGTCATCATTTTCGAAGTGATAAGTTTTATTTCTGCGTTTTAACTAAGATATTTGTATAAAATTAACCGATAAAAAAGACAGCATTTCAAGATTTGATGATGTTACATTACTTCCACGACTGATAATGTGTTTCGTCATAATCAATATGTATCGGTATATGTATATGCACGTTAAAAACAAACTAGAAAATAACATGCAATGACAAACGTTAATACTGTAATTGTATAAATACGAAGTGTGAAAATAAACAATGGCAAAATCGCACGTCGTCTTAATATATTGTAGAGATACATAAAAAGCAGGTTTTAATGACAAATAACAAACAAGGGTCATTTTTGCATCACCTGTCAAATTATAATTATAGCTGTTTTTTAAACTATTTACAAAAAGCCCATTAATCTTGGGGTGAGTGAAATTCATACAAACATGATAATTATTTATTTCAACAAAAAGAACAAGCAAAGTAAGATTTTTTCTAATAGTTTGTTCATGCCATCTACAAAAGCGGATAACTACACATTGTATTGTATTGATACTATCCCGGTTGTTGAAATATTTCGACATATACAAAACGAAAGGCTTAATTTTCTGCGGTTTTTAAATCTGCGGTGTCGTAATGAACCGCAGAAATAGCAGAAATAAAGTTCCCGCAGAAAAAAGTACTTATACGGTACATTTTTACACTTAATTTTTTTTAATCTATATTTGGTAGCTTTTCTTGCTCTGATTTTCATCTTTTTTTGTGTGTGGACTCTTCATATTTGCCTAAACAAGGAGGTGAATGAGATATTCACCAAAATAAAATTAAGTCTGGTTATCAGTTAGTGAATTTAAAATGTGCAGCTTAATTTGTTAGACAAAAATATGGATGTAGTTTTAGATACCGGGGTCTCTGCTTATAACCATATTCAGGGGACTGCTGCATTTATATCATTATATTTGGATGTCGTTATATCCAAGAGGCAACTGATTTGAAAACACAAGTTCAGAACGCCACAACAACATTGTTATAAGCGGTTTATCAGTATAAGCGATATTATATTGAGTTGTTTACTGTATGTAGTTTATTTTGACATGAATTTGTCACAATTTAATGTAGAATGTTTTATATTTTGGTTTTACCTAGGTACTGGTGAGTATGTCAGTGGTATATAAGCTTAGCCTATACAATCTTAACAATGTCTGTATATTGTGTTATAAATATTACATTCAAGTAGATCTTACACGAGATTGCAATGGTGTTGGAAAGCCAGTTGATATGTTAACTACGGTTGGTAAAAAGAAAATAATTTGTGAATTTACTGAATTACACATTAATCAACTTAAAATATACATGTATAGTGGATTAACTGAGCAGCGCATTGTTAAATAATGTCTAATTAAGAAGATATTTTATAACGGCCCTTTAACAGGATATAGATTACATAGGGTCACTGGTGGGTTCTGGTGTAATGGTACATTATGACACCATATTTGTCCTGAAATGAAAACTTTGGCATGCTCAAATATGTGCCAATAATTTTTACTCCAAAAAAATTGCAAATATTTCCACTTGTAAAATTAAAACCAGTTATGCATTATGATTTAATTACTTTACATATGATAAAGAGTAAACTATCTCAGACTCGTTTATCTATTGTGACAATTTCACAATTGGTTTTAAATCATTAGATTTGTTTGGAAAAGCTCTAACTTATATGCAGGAGAATACTTACCTGTAATACAAATATACATATAATTATATTCACTGTGTTTATTTGTGTTTTGTACTATGTACACTTGTGTGATGATATTCTGTCTTTTTTCAATGTTTTTTTTTCTCTCTCTAAGTCTGGTTAAAAATACTACACAAACAACCATCTTGAATATTATCAAGCACCATCCCTGGTTTCTCTTTCCCACCCATAACAGTGGTTGGGGAAATTTACCACATTGCCTGGTCCATGCAGAGGTTTTGTTATGGCACTAAAATAGTGGTGTAAATTTAAATCTTTGTTGAAATTTCCATTTTGCTCTCTTTGTTTGTTTTCAACTCACTCAAGTGTGTTGTATTTTCTGTGTGTTACTGTATACACGTATATACATTTGTGTGATTATGCTTTTCTACCTGTAGCAATAATCACCCTGGCAATTCTCTTGATTGCATCCTCAAGGAATATGATAATTTTCATAGCATATTGTAATCATGTGTCTTATGCATTGCTCCAGATAGTCTTGAGTTATTTCCTTTATAAATGTCAAACTTTTTAACAGTTTAACTGATATGTTAATGTATATTTGATTATATTATACTCTTCTGTTATTTGTGTTCATAACTTGAAAAAAGTGATTGAAAGCAATCATTAGTTTGAATTTAATCTGATATTAATACTATGTATCATTCATTACCTTATTGTTATTCTTGTTCTCTTCTTTTTCATTCTTGTTTGTTGACTGTCTTTGTACATGTATGGTTTTCCATGTGTTTGTTGTATAACAATGTGGGATGGAGGTCAAGGATGTATTTAGTTAACAGATTTTGTTCCTGTTCAGTTCAGATAAATACAAAAGTGAAATGAAACCATCTTATACCTAACACCTTTACCTTTATTGGCTTAGTTCCATGTTGAAATCATGTTGTTTATAAGAATAATTTGCTTCAGCTGATTAAATTATATCTGATAGCTTTATTTCCTTATTGTTTATCAGAAAGTTTGTTAGTCCATCAGTCTTAGCTCTCTCTTATGTCCTGGTTAATGCAGATATACAGTTATTGGTCAGTCTAGTGTAACCCAAAGTGTAATTTGTACACAAAAGTGAAAACAGCTGAAATAGACCATGCAATAACCAATCAGAGTGCATACAAACATATTTGGCCTTATTTTGTGGCTCACTAGGGGTAACAGTGTGATTCCTACAATCCTACAGCCTAGCCATAGAAATGTACATAAACATGTTAATCTAAAGGAAAGTGGTAAAAAAAAGTGTGAGAGTATAATTTTTTTTATTATGTATTTTCATATGCTTTGTATTTCAGCAAGCACTAATGCTTTGATGTCATTTATCTCTGGAAACAAACAGCCAAGAGTTACTGTCAAACTCTCTGTTCCTAAAAAAGAGCAAAAGGATTTGATTGAGTAAGTCATATACATGTACAAATATTATCTTAAATATTTAAACAATATTTTTTTTTACCTAAATATAAATCTTCACATGTGGGGAAGCTATCAAGTTAGCTTATGGGATCTATCAGGATGAAATAAGAAAGTTCAATATGAGAAATGTAAATATGACCTTAGCATTGTCTCTTTGGCGCAAAACCAATCCTACCCCTTTTTCTGACCCCACAAAATATATATGTATATATATGTATGGTCACCTTAGTGCAGTAACGGGCTAACTCCTATTAAATATAACTGGAATTAACCGGTTACTGCACTAAGGTGACAATACATATATTTATCAACATTTACTGTAAAGACTATGCAGCTAATCAAAACTTTGTCATGCTTACTTACATGAACACCTTCCTACAACTTTAGCCAATAGATTAAAGAATTAAAAAAGGCACAAAAAGGCTCTTTAATACCTAGATGCTATATATACATTCTACCATTTGAATTACACAATGATTATTCCCTAACCACATTTTAGATTTTAATTCTATTATTTACAGTACATTGCCGGATACATTGATTGGAAACTTATCATTGCTACAGATGTACAGTTATTATAGACAAATATTGGCAGACACTTTACTGAGAGATAGGCTTGATCTGGAATCAGCAGGTACGATATATATTTATATAAGATATATGTATATACAAATGTATATACAATATATGGTTATATACAGTATATATTTATATATACAGTATGTATATTATACAAATATGAACTTTTTAGCTGGTGAATATGATGTGATATGTACTAAAAAATTAATATTGACTGAGGCGATAGCCGAGATTATTTCGTTTCTTGAAATATCCGAAGGTGGCCATGATTCGTTACCCCTAACTTGGTCTAAGCATTTTCAAAGTGCTAGTTTTAAGATTATATTTTTTAATGGTCCAAGTGTTCTATGTTGAAGAAATTTTACAGATACATTAATTTTCCTTTGATGTTTAAAAATATCCAATTTTCTTTCGTAAGGAACATTTGTTGAGACTTTGTGATAAATGCACAGTTACAATATGTCCTTTAGTTTCATTAAGTTACATTTAACTATTATATTTTACAGAGATTATACACAGTCCATGGTTGGCAACCTTTCCAATAATAGCTGATCAGCATGATATGATGAAATTACTCAGGGTTTGTATTCTTCTTTTATTAAATGTTTTTATGGGGGGCTTCAGTGGCCAAGAGGTTGAAGGTATTGACTTCAAAGCACTTGCCCCTCACCACTGTGGATTCAAAACCTGACAAGGACTTTGGATTCTTCCATGGGAGGAAGCCAACCGGCTAGCTTACGGAATGCTGATGGTTCTACTCATATGACCTATACTGTGTAGAGTGCCGTTAGAAGAATAATTTTAAGGTTGAACAAGCGCTGGTTAAGGCAAATTAAAAGCTACTATCTCTGCTAGTGTCCATGGAGTTAAGGCCTCAGTATATAAAATATTAACTTGATTTGAATTGTGTACAATAAAACTGACTGTGCTTTTCACCTGATTTTGATAATACATGTATTATAATGGATAGAGGAAATTTGTGAGATGAAATTTTATTTCATTGCATGAGGTTCAAAAACAGTATTCTCACAAGTGGCATAAATGGTATATACAGAATTTATTTTACTAGTTTGATTGTGTTGGAAGACATAAGCTTATAGACACACATTTAGATCGGTTCCTGCAACCAACCAGTACTTAGCAGTGGGTGTAAAGTTTCTTGCTCAAGGAAACAACAACTTGCCTCTGATGGGGTTTGAACCCATGCGGCTGGCGATCATTAGATTACTAGTCTGACGTGTTAGCCACTCTAGCCATGAGTGGTGTAATTCTGGTATTTCGTAATGTTTCTATATTTAATTACAGGACTCTTGGATAGAAAAGTTGAAGGGGATACGTAGAGCTGATATGGTATGTAACATGATTACTTTAAACTTTAGAAAACTTTATTGATGTTGCTTGGTTTAATAGATAAAACTAGTGCTTGTTTTAAAACTTCATAACTATAATAATGGTCTGAGCTAAAGTTAAATATTTCCTA
>NW_026863057.1:0-62072 GCF_026571515.1 Ruditapes philippinarum | reverse complement strand
TTTAGTTATGATTTTCTTTTCATCCGCATTCAGATATAGTTCGGCTACAGTGAAAATCATATTTTATAAATTTCACTAGTGGTTTAACAGAATATAATCATCTGATATATTACAATAAAACACTGGAAAGCATGAAATAAACGTTTATCATATCTCGACTTTTGAACCATAGCTTGTTTTATCGATATTTTATCAATTTATCTAGATATTTTAAAAGGAACAATTGAATGACATAATAATTTAACACATCTATAGATTAGTGCTTATGGTACATAATGAATAACAAAAGGGAGTCATTGACAATTCGTTTGTATTTCAAAAAATATTACAGTTACTGTATACACGAAAATGATTTATAAAACTCTTAACCACAATAGATTTTATATAGAAACAAATCTTCAATCTTTTATTTGCATTAAAGTATAGTTGATGAAGATATATGAAAATATATAAAGAAACCAATTTATGTATACAGGGATTGCATTGAAATAGCATTCAATTGGTTAAGGATATACTATGCTCAAATTTAACATTAGAAAATATTGATCATTGCTGCACTATCTCTTTAAAAAAAATAAAATATTTTTAAAATATACATGTTTTGACATTTCACAAAGTAGAAATGATTCAATTCAACACACTATTGGAGTGTCATTAAAAAACTGGCAGATTTTTTTAGGAAAAGACGGAATCAGTAGGACCAGTAACGGGTAATGCAACTATTATGCAATCAACAGAAAATCAAGCATCGGTAACACAATCGAAAGAAACCGCTCTATTCAGAGCAAGTTAGAGAAAAGTTGACACCATCATCATAACAAATGAAGCAACAGATAATTTACCGACAGAAACATCAAACAACATAACAAACGGGACAACAGCTTCTATGCTTACAAAAACATAAAACATCACAAAAATTGGAAAAAAAAGTTATTTTGCCGACGAAACAACGAAAATCAAAACAAGTGGACCAACATATTCTTTGCAAACAGAAACAACAAACACCATAACAAATGGAGCAACAAGAACTATGCCTACTACTTCTATGTCGACAGCAACAACAAACGTCTAAACAATTGAAACAATCATAATAAATGAAACAGCTTCTACTATGGCTACTAAAGCATCAGACATCAACACAATCAAAACAAGTAGAACTATAGCTATTGTGTCGACAGAAACAAAATAAATAGCATAACAAATGAAAAAACAGCTTTTATGATGAAAACAACAAATATAACAACAAACGGAACAACAGCTACTTTGCCTACAGAAAAAACAAAGTATGTTGCAAATGCAACTACAGCCTTTGTTTATTTATGGGGACAATTTTTTTTTTAAACAAACTCAAGTGGAAATACAGCTTCTGTTCCGGCAGAAACTGCAAACTTCACAACAAGGAGAACAAAAGCTACGGTGTGGACAGAAATAATGAACATCAAGACAAACGGAGCAGCAGCTACTTTAATAACAAAACCTTCAAATGATTTAAATATAATAACAAATGAAACAACTTCTACTATGACAACAAAAACAACAAATATAGAAACAATCAAATCAAGTGGTACTTCAACTTTAATGCTGACAGAAACAGCAAACATCAAAACAAATGGAGCGACAGCAAATTTGGCGACAAAAACAACAAAATTAAAAGTAAATCGAACAACAGCTACTTTGTCGACAGAAACAAACATCAAAACAAATCGAACAACTTCTACTATTCTGACCTGCAACAACAAATGCAATAAGAAATGGAACAGCAGATACTAGTTCGACAAAAATTGTTATAAATATTGTTTTTTCTATTTTCCTGTCAATGAATAGTAAATACAATTCTAAGTGGTAAGTATTGTATGTTGAATTTTGTATGGTCCAAATTTAAACAAAATAAGTCCACAAATATCCAATTTATACTGAAAAATGTAAGTGTCGGGTTATAAGTGTCTCAAAGTGTATAGTGGTCAATTTTCATCATGTATCAAACTGTAAAGTTAGAAAATGATTTAACAGCAATTTGTGAAAGAGTGTAATGTCAAGCATTGTTTCCAAACATTAATACTGAAAAAAGGAAAAGAATCGTTTAAGTCATAAGTATGAGGTATAGTTTTCAGAACAAGATCCTTATGAGATATAAAGCGAGATTATGTAATTCATGGTGAAAGAAACTAAAAAACAATGTCATTCATATATAACGATGCCAGATTGTTTTAAGATTTATATTGTAATTAGCATAATTGCTGTGTGATTTTTCACTTTAAAATTGAATTGGAGACATTTAAGTTATATTAATAAAGATCTAATGTTTGTGAAAGTATCGGGCGCTTAATTTAGTAATTCTTTTTCGGGTTGAATTAAATTTTAAGATGTAATTATGAGTTTTGTATCCTTTCCCCATGCCCAACAACAGTTATAAAGCATTGTAAAGGTGTACGCGTTATAATCTAGTTAATGCCTTATACATGTATATAAAAAGTGAAGACAATAGTTATGGACATGCACCATTTCGTAATTTGTCAGTTTAAAAATGATTCAAATTTCCAATAGTAAATATCTTAACACATAACGTTAACATAACATCAGTATTCCACAGTTTGATTTAACTAAATTTGTAAAGATGACCATTCCCGCTTTAATTTGGTAACATTAGAAGTTGTTTCTGTTAATTTAATACAGCATAACGTCAACAAAATACTGCACGGAACGCGTGGCGATAAATAATTAAAACAAATTATGCAATGAGATTTGAATGTTTATATGCTGTACAATATTTCTTCTTTGCTTCAATGAGATTTGAATGTTTATATGCTGTACAATGTTTCTGTTATGCTTCAGTTATATTTGAATGTATATATGCCGTACACTATTTCTTGTACGCTTCAATGAGATTTGAATGTTTACATGTTGTACAATATTTTTTCTATGCTTCAATGAGATTTGAATGTTTATATGCCGTACAATATTTCTTCTATGCATGCTTCAATGATATTGAATGTTTATATGCTGTACAATATTTCTTCTATGCATGCTTCAATGTTATTGAATGTTTATATGCTGTACAAATTTCTTCTCTGCTTTAATGAGATTTGAATGTTTATATATCGTTCAATATTTCTTCTATGCATGCTTCAATGATATTGAATGTTGACATGCTGTACAATGTTTCTTCTATGCTTCATTGAGATTTGAATATTTATATGCTGTAAAATATTTCTTCTCAGCTTTATGAGATTTATATGTTTAAATGCTGAACAATATTCCTTCTATGCATGCGCAATGATTTTGAATGTTATATGCTGTACAATATCGCTTTTATGCTTCAATAAAAATTGAATGTTCATATGCTATAAACTATTTCTTTTATGCTTCATTGAGATTTAAATGTTTATATGCCGTACAATATTTCTTTTATGCTCCAATGATATTGAATGTCTATATGCTGTACAATATTTCTTTTATGCTTCATTGAGATTTAAATGTTTATATGCCGTATAGTATTATTTTATGCTGCAATGAGATTTGAATGTTTATATGCTGTACAATATTTCTTTTATGCTTCATTGAGATTTAAATGTTTATATGCCGTACAATATTTATCTTATGCTGCAATGAGATTTGAATGTTTATATGCTGTACAATATTTCTTTCATGTTTCATTGAGATTTAAATGTTTATATGCCGTACAATATTTATTTGATGCTGCAATGAGATTTGAATGTTTATATGCTGTACAATATTTCTTCTATGCTTCATTGAGATTTGAATGTTTATATGCCGTACAATATTTATTTTATGCTGCAATGAGATTCGAATGTTTATATGCTGTACAATATTACTGCAATGTTTCATTGAGATTTGTATGTTTATTTGCCATACAGTGGTTCTGTTATGCTTCAATGACATTTGAATGGATTATAATTAGTTCATTCACGGCTAAATATAGTTACAGGAAATCCATGCAATAGTTTGGAAAGACAATATAATAAAATCGAACTTATTTATACGCTCAACATTGCTGTTTTGTTGATGAATATGTGTTTAAAAGTAGATTTGAAAAAATGGAGTTTATTTGAAGGATGCTACTAAAACAACATTTTTATGTGTTTCAACTTAGTAAGTAAATACTAAAACCGAAGCTACAAAATCATGCAACAAATGTGTGATATCTTTCTGTCTCACACGGGTTTCGAACTTTAAAGCTAGTAAGTCGATCAAAGTGTGCGAAAAAATTAAGCCATTTTTTGAAAAAAGGAAATTAAAATTTTTTTCCCGAAAATTTTTTTTAAAAATGAAATGAAAACAAAAAAACTTTATAAAATCATTTGAAATTAAAATATAACACAATTTTGGCAGCAGAAACATAAAAAGTTCGGCTTTCCAAAAACATAAATCTGTTAATTTTTACATTAAAAAGGGTTTTTTTCCCCCTTTTTTAAATCAGTTTAAAAATAAGATTTTAAATGAAATCCCGGGGAAGATATATAACATACGAGCATTTTTTTTGAAATTGGTTTTAAAAAAAGGGAAATTTAAGCGCGTATCCTTGCTGTATTATCAAAAAAGTACGTATTTCAAAAATTGCAGGGAAAATTAATTAAAATAAAATTTAAATTTGTTTTTTAAAAACCAATGTTTATAAATTTTTTAACGCCCCAAAGGGTTTTAAGAATATTTTTTGTTCGTGTCACGGTTTATCACTGTTCGTTCGTCCGGCCATCTGTCTGTAGCTATTTTATTTTTTCAACGCAATCTAAATGCAAATAGATTTTTTGATCAGTATGCTAATCTTTATCGACTTATCGTTTATGAAATGTAGGATTGTTATAGAAATTCAACAGTGACTGTAACAACTACAAAAACTTCGAAGGCTGTTTATTAAAGTTGTGCACGTTAAGGGTTAACATTAAATAGAGAGACAATGTGTCTTTACAACATACATGTACCTATATTTTTATTGCAAAACGTAGAGTTAGTTTAAAAAACAAACAAATCACTATCATTTTGATTAATGTTCCGTATAAAATACCTCACCCTGTATTGCATTGTCACGACGTCACTAGTGTTTTTGTCCAATCTCCTACATAGTGATCTCCCCTTACAGCAGAATTAGATCAAGATTTTTGACGATATGAATTTTTTCAATTTTTATATTTATTTTAAAAAGTAAACACGGTTTTGCTAATGTTTCAAGACTATAATGTATTAGATGTAAACTAAAATAAAAAATAATTTCAAAAACTTAAATATTATCAATATTATGAGAATTTTTTTTAATAATGCACCGTTCATTCCAAAACAATGTCCGCTTTTGAAAAAGATATTATTAAAGGAATTTATTTTTCATTATTTTGTATACTTTTGATAATTTTTTGAGAAAATATAACGGACGTAGGTACAAAAAGTTAAAAATAAAACAGAAAGAGAAAAATGACGTTAGATTTTCTATGTAACGGTCGATATTTACATTTGAGCCGCGTCACGACAAAACCAACATAATGGGTTTGCGACCAGCATGGATCCGGACCAGCCTGCGCATCCGCGCAGTCTGATCAGGATCCACGCTGTTCGCTATCAGTTTCTCTACTTGTAATAGGGTTTGTGATCGAACAGCATGGATCCTGATCAGACTGTGCGGATGCGCAGGCTGGTCTGGATCCATGCTGGTCGCAAACCCATTATGTTGGTTTTGTCGTGACACGGCTCATTTGAATTTCGACGTTACGTCATGTGACTTTTATCATCATGTGGCGTCTGTGAAGGCAGTGATTACAATTCTGCCAAGGGAGGTTATCAGTGTAAGGAGTTTGGTTTTTGTCGTTATATTCATCCGACTATTCAGATTTATTATCATTCTTTTTTCAAATTTGTTTATGCATAGTAGAGAAGACATACAATGGGGAAAAATGAAATGAGTATTTAATTTATTTCGCATGGATTGCACCACCTCATCGATTGATTAAAGCCGTATTCGCATTTGGTCCGTAGACCCATGGCTGTAAAACCAACTACACAATGGAATCTGGCAATACAATCCATCGAAATAAAAAAACATAACTTTTATTCATATAAACCAAACTAGTTTATAAACATGTAAAATTGCATTAAAAAATTGTAAAAAAGGAGAGGAAATTTCCTACTATGGAATTGAAAATTTCTAAATAATTTCAAGGAATATGACAATAATGAATCATCTTATAAGATTATGACATAAATTTCTATGTCAAATCGTTTTCACAAGTCAAAATTATAACTTGTTATACTAAAAGAATTCAATTGACTTTCTCCATAATGTTTTTATTTACTGAAAAATCCTGAACATATATAAAAATGAACAAAAGAAACATATCTTTGCATCTTAATCATTTTTTTTTTATTATAGATTTAGTCAAATTGGCACCGACGTCTGTTTCTTCAGACAACCATCTTACCTCGACGGATTATATGGTAAAAGGGGACATTTCAACAGATTTAACAACAAGAAAACCGTATACTGAATCTAGCAAGAACATTTCACAGTTCAGCAACAATACAACCTGACATAATATTGTCAAACGCTAGTGTTACAAAATCTTTGAAATCAACAGGAATAATGAAGAACGATTCGACTTTTATGCGATCAACAGAAGACCAAGTATCAGTTACAAAAGCGATAGCAAGTGGGAGTACAGATGTCCAGCCAACAAAAGCAACAACTAGCATTATAAATGGAACAACGGCAAGAGTATTTAACACAAACGAAGCAACAGTAACTCACCCGACACAGACAACTGTATCAAAAACGCATACACTTACAGCTACTAAAACAATAGCAACACCTTTATTAAAAACAAACAAAACCACACATATTCAGCCAAAGGAAACAACAGTATTAAAAACAACTGGAATTCCATCTACTGAACTGACAGAATCAAGCCATATGAAATCAAACGAAACTACTACACAGTCGACAGAGACAGCTGCAGTAAATACGAATGGAACAACACGCGATGTGTCTACAGAACCAACAGATTTCAACAGAAATATAACTACAGCTAATCAGTTGGCAGGAACAATAAACATCTTAACGGATGAAACAACAGCATCTTTGTCGACACAAAGAACAAACATATCAACAAATGAAACAACAGCTACTATGTCGACAGAATTAACCAACATCTTAAAGAATGGTACTACAGCTACTAAAACGACAGAAACAACAAACTTTTTACCGAGTGAAACACAAGCTACTATGACGACAGAAACAACACACATCTTAACGAAGGGAACAACAACTACTGTGACAACAGAAACAACAAACATCTTAACGAATGCTACAACAGCTACTATGCCGACAGAAACAACAAACTTCTTACCGAATAAAACAACAACTACCATGCCGACAAATACAACAAAATTCTTAACGAATGAAAGAACAACTTTTATGCCGATATATACAACAAACAACTTAACGAATAAAACAACAACTACAATGCCGCCAGAAACAACAAACATCTTAACGAATGAAACAACAACTAACGTGACAACAGAAACAACAAACTTCCGGACGAATAAAACATCAACTACCTTGCAGACAGATACAACAAACATCTTAACGAATGAAACAACAACTACCGTGACAACAGAAACAACAAACTTCCTGTCAAATAAAACATCAACTACTTCGCCGACAGATACAACAAACATCTTTACAAATAAAACAAAAACAACTATGCCGGCAGATGCAACAAACTTCTTAACTACTAAAACAACAACTAGTATGTCAACAGATAACACAAACATTTTTAACGAATAAAACAACAACTTCTATGCCGACAGATACAACAAACATCTTAACGAATAAAACAACAACTACTGTGCCGACAGATACAACAAACTTCTTAACGAATAAAACAACAACTACTATGCCGACAGATACAACAAACATCTTAACGAATGAAACAACAGCAACTATGCCGACAGATACAACAAACATCTTAACGAATAAAACAACAACTACTGTGCCGACAGTTACAACAAACTTCTTAACGAATAAAACAACATCTACTGTGCCGACAGATAAAACAAACATCTTAACGAATGAAACAACAGCAACTATGCCGACAAAAACAACATACTTCTTAACTAATAAAACAACATCTACTGTGCCGACAGATAAAACAAACATCTTAACGAATGAAACAACAGCAACTATGCCGACAGATACAACAAACATCTTAACGAATAAAACAACAACTACTGTGCCGACAGTTACAACATACTTCTTAACTTATAAAACACCAACTACTGTGCCGACAGTTACAACAAACTTCTTAACGAATAAAACAACAACTTCAATGCTGACAAAAACAACAAACTTCTTAACTAATAAAACAACAACTTCTATGCCGACAGATACAACAAACTTCTTACCGAATAAAACAACAACTACTATGCCGACAGATACAACAAACTTCTTAACGAATAAAACAACAACTACTATGCCGACAGCTACAACAAGCTTCTTAACGAATAAAACAACAACTACCATGCCAACAGATACAACAAACATCTTAACGAATAAAACAACTACTACTATGCCGACAGATACAACAAACATTTTAACGAGTGAAACAACAGCAACTATGTCGACAGATACAACAAACTTCTTAACGAATAAAACAACAACTACTATGCCGACAGATACAACAAACATTTTAACGAGTGAAACAACAGCAACTATGTCGACAGATACCACAAACATCTTACCGAATGAAACAACTACTACTATGTCGACAGATACAACAAACTTCTTAACGAATAAAACAACAGCTACTATGACGACAGAAACAACAAACTTCTTAACGAATAAATCAACAACTATTTTGTCGACAGATACATCAAACATCTTAACGAATAAATCAACAACTATTATGTCGACAGATACAACAATTTTCTTAACGAATAAAACAACAACTACTGTGACGACAGATACCACAAACTTCTTACCGAATAAAACAACAACTACTGTGCCGACAGATACAACAAACATCTTACCGAAGGGAACAAAAACCACTTTGCCGACAGATACAACAATTTTCTTAACGAATAAAACAACAACAACTTTGACGACAGATACAACAAACTTCTTAAAGAAGGAAACAACAACTAATGTGCCGACAGATACAACAATTTTCTTAACGAATAAAACAACAACTACTGTGACGACAGATACAACAAACATCTTAGCGAATAAAACAACAACTACTATGCTGACAGAAACAACAAACTTCTTAACGAACAAACCAACTACTACTATGCCGACAGATACAACAAACATTTTAACGAGTGAAACAACAGCAACTATGTCGACAGATACAACAAACATCTTAACGAATAAAACAACAACTACTATGCCGACAGATACAACAAACATTTTAACGAATGAAACAACAGCAACTATGTCGACAGATACAACAAACATCTTAACGAATAAAACAACAACTACTATGCCGACAGATACAACAAACATTTTAACGAGTGAAACAACAGCAACTATGTCGACAGATACCACAAACATCTTACCGAATGAAACAACAACTACTATGTCGACAGATGCAACACACTTCTTAACGAATAAGACAACAACTATTTTGTCGACAGATACAACACACTTCTTAACAAATAAAACAACAACTACTATGTCGACAGATGCAACACACTTCTTAACGAATAAGACAACAACTACATTGTCGACAGATACAACACACTTCTTAACAAATAAAACAACAACTACTGTGCCGACAGATACAACAGACATCTTAACAAATAAATCAACAACTACTATGCCGACATATACAACAAACTTCTTAACGAAGGAAACAACAACTACTGTGCCAACAGATACAACAATTTTCTTAACGAATAAAACAACAACTACTATGCCGACAGATACAACGAACTTCTTAACGAATAAAACAACAACTACTATGCCGACAGATGCAACACACTTTTTAACGCATAAAACAACAACTACTATGCCGACAGTTACAACAAACGTCTTAACTAATAAAACAACAACTTCAATGCCGACAAAAACAACATACTTCTTAACTTATAAAACACCAACTACTGTGCCGACAGTTACAACAAACTTCTTAACGAATAAAACAACAACTTCAATGCTGACAAAAACAACATACTTCTTAACTAATAAAACAACAACTACTATGTCGACAGATACAACAAACTTCTTACCGAATAAAACAACAACTACTATGCCGACAGTTACAACAAACTTCTTAAGGAATAAAACAACAGCAACTATGCCGACAGACACAACAAACATCTTAACGAATAAAACAACAACTACTATGCCGACAGATACAACAAACATCTTAACGAATAAAACAACAACTACTATGCCGACAGATACAACAAACATCTTAACGAAGGGAACAACAACTACTATGCCGACAGATACAACAAACATCTTAACGAATAAAACAACAACTACTATGCCGACAGATACAACAAACTTCTTAACGAATAAAA
The DNA here is from genome assembly GCF_026571515.1 of Ruditapes philippinarum. Taxonomy (NCBI): domain Eukaryota; kingdom Metazoa; phylum Mollusca; class Bivalvia; order Venerida; family Veneridae; genus Ruditapes; species Ruditapes philippinarum. The sequence continues at coordinate 51,545 of NW_026863057.1, read as the reverse complement.
CAACAACTACTATGCCGACAGATACAACAAACATCTTAACGAATAAAACAACAACTACTATGCCGACAGATACAACAAACATCTTAACGAATAAAACAACAACTACTATGCCGACAGATACAACAAACATCTTAACGAATAAAACAACAACTACTATGCCGACAGATACAACAAACATCTTAACGAAAAAAACAACAACTACTTTTCCCACTGCAACAACAAACACAACAAGAAATGAAGTAACAGACAGTACAAAAGACAAAGGAGGTTTATTTTTTTTATTCTAACATTTTAGATTAAAGTTCCGCATATGATTTTCGTTCATTTGATTTAATCATTTATATTTAGTTATGTCCTGTATGTTTAGGAAATAGATTCAATTCTGAGTGCATTGTTGTAGAATAATGCACGGTTTGAGTTCAAATGCGTAGTAATACAATCTCGAAGGCCGATAAACGTGCATTATTATACAATCTTTTTCCATTCTAACACGTCAAGAAAAAATAGTATTATCATTATAAAGTTGGACTTTATGTTTGGTGGTTAAATTTGTTTTCGCCTAAGAGTTTCCAACAGAAACGTTCTTTAAAGGCTGTTCCAGTGGGTTGGAAAAAATCTGTCGTTAAATCTACCGTGTGTAGGAACATTTTGAGAATAATGAATTTTGAAAACGTTGATTAATTTTTGTTTGCTTATTTTATTTCATTATACTATTTTTCAAGCGAAATACATGCTATTAAAAGTGAAATAAATGTAAAGCTTAGCTTGTTTGTGACATTAAATAGCGTACTTGATTTGATTGTTTTGCAAGTGCTGTTGTGACGTCATGTAAACAACACTTTAAACTTCTGTACAGCGTTAACGACTGATTTAAAGATATTGGTGTTCGGATTAATTTTCTTAGTTAGACCATTTTCTTTCATTCTTGATAGTTTCCAAAACAAAATTCGACAAAAAATGTTTTTTATTTATCAGATTTTTTAAACAAAATGGCACCCTCATTGTGAAAATACACAGGGAGATAATAAGAACGGCGAGTGCATTGTTGCAGAATAATGCACGCTTCGGGCCTTTTTTAATTATATAGAAAAACTTCCGATAGTGTTAGAATTTAATATTTAAAATAGAAAATAAATGTTTGAATATGTTTTAAAACTAAACTATTCTGATTATGAAGTTTTAAAAGAAAGATACAATTTATAACTCTGCTAAGTTTGATCAAGAGCTTAATTGCATTGGCAATTTCAGGGAATAAGCAATAATATAAGATAAGTCAAACTTCGTATGTATGCTTAATTTCAAATTATTAGAATCTTTTTAATGTTTACACAGAAATTTGACCGCTATGCTTGACATTTTGGTTGTATTAAAAATATTATATTTTAATTGTTCTTTTCCAGTTTTTATAGAATGGATTACTGTGATTCTTGTTCTTGGTTGTTTTGTAATTGCCATCGTTGCATGTTGGGGAATATGTTGTTGTTTATGTCTTTGGCGCCGACATCAAAGAAACTCATATGTAAGTAATTAAGGCAATGACATATTTATCTTTTTATCTAAATATCATACACATATTTTATTTATTTCAATGTTATAAGCCATGTATTAGAAAATATTAGAAAATTAATATTGTTTTGATAAAATAACATTTTTATCCATTTTCATCATGTCGAATTATATTTCAATATACTTTTATATCTTCAGGAAACGAATGCAGGAAACAATGAGAACGAAGATAAAGAAGTATATGAACTTAAAGAACAAGTTGCACACAATTAAACATCCACTAGCAGTACCCCTCAACTCCGAAGAGGGCGGCTCTATTTACGTAAACAAAAACTACGTAAAAATGTAAGAGAAACATTTGTTGGAGATGATAATATTCCACAGGGCAATGATCAACAAGATTCGAGTTCTAGACTTAAATCTTCCAAACACAGTACCCTGTCGTCCACAAGTTCCGATTTTCTCTCTGTAAGAGAATCTAGTAGCACACAAAATATTTGAACCTATATATACTAAAATGATTTTAACATCTTATCCTTTCGATAAAAATAGACACACACGCGAGCGCACGAACGTACACACTAAATCTGAATTTTTGTTGTATCTAACATAATGATATGACATTCAGATTATGTGACTATAAGTGTTGTCTTTATAATTTATTAAAAAAACACAACTTAATGTCATGGAGTTGTAATAGTGTATGTATATCTGTGTTAATGTAAACCATATTAAATATGAAAAATGTTTCACAAACCTTAAATTTTATGTACACTTCATACATATCTTTTGATGTATAATTGTTACAGAATCATACACTGGTATTGAAATTGAAACATTTGAATGCCCATTATTGTTAAATTAGTGTTATGTAACTTAATAAACTTTTTTATAAACATTAAAACTTTTGATTGAAATATTTGTTTCATCTATTATTTTGTCTTGCTTTTAATTTGTGTTTGAAAATTTAATTAAATTTGACAAATAAACAAAGCAAAACTTTAAAATATGTGTTTTCATTTTATCTTGACTGACCTTCATCATACACTTTATAAATGAAGTTTCGACTATAAACACACTATAATAGATCATTATTCTTTATCCAAATACTAATCGGCTATAGACAGCCACAAAACCCATTCACTGTATTATTAGTTTTTCATTCTGATATAAGTCGCTCAAGAATACGACAACAAGTACTTTGCCGACAGATACAACAAACTTCTTCACGAATAGAACAACAACTACCATTCAAATCGTTCGCAATCATTCAATATTTCTATTTGAATGTATGTATTTAAAGTTAAGTAAGTACACGTAAACGTCTTTTCCCAGATTTTGTAAATACTAAAACTCTAAAAACTATAAAATACAGAGCAACCAATAAATATGTGCATTGATCAAATTGAAGGTCTTTTCCATCATGAATGAATAAGTTTTATCTACTTATCTAATGAAATCTCGACATATAAGAATTGGAGAGCTTACATTATAAATTGGTCTTTTATTTGCATTAAAGTTTAGTAATTTACATTGATGAATGCTATGAAAATATATAAAGAAACCAAATAATGTACACAGCGATTACATTGAAATAACATTCAATTGGTTAAGGATATACTATGCTCAATTTCAACATTAGAAAACATTGATCATTGCTGCACTATCTCCCTAAATATAAAATATTTATAAAATAAACATGTTTTGACATTTCACAAAGTAGATATGTTTCAATTCAACACTGTTATAGGAATGTCATTAAAAAACTGGCAGTTCTTTGTAAGAAAAGACCAACTTATTGTGAAATAGGGAACGCAGCTTCCAATATACATGTATAGTTTACTTTTTGTTTTATTCATATAAGACAAATTCATTTAGAATTTCATAGATTTCAATAAAATTATGTGATAAGAATATTTTACTCAAAGATGAGCATATACATGTACTATATCTATGCATTTTTTTGGGCCCAGTTCGTATGACGGTATGGTATCGTCCGAACGTCTCTTCAAAGATAACTTTTCGAAAATTGTGCAAGAAAATTATGTTCAAATAAAAGCAAAATAGAACTTGTAAAGAATAATTCTTTGCCTTGTTATAAAAACGACGGCTTTCATAGTCATGTGTTTTAGAAGTAATTTAGCAACGACGATTACAATGTATACAACACACATTGACAGACTGGCCATGAACACCTTTTGAATTTGAAAAACATTCTGTGAATGTGGTAAATTTCGTTGGCATTGAATTCGTGGTTTTGACACAAAAAACATTTATGTTAGTTCTTAAATTTGTAATATATCTATTTATGCTAAATAGTAAAAAACTAATGATTACATAACGCCAAAAAATCTTTCATCTTTCGTTTCATAATAATTTTTTCGATTGATTTTTCTATTAAAATTGAGTGTTAGACGAAAATAGTGATTTTGCAGTTATTATATTTATTTAAAAGATGTATTTCTTTCAATGACAATACAGTCAAATGTCAAACAAAGAATTTCATGCACCAGCATATTACAGGACAATAATATTTAAAGAGCTTTTGCGATATAGAATTAAAATCATTTACGCGGCTCAATGGGCATTTAGGCCTCAATGAATCTTTGGGTTAACACATATCAATGTATTTAAACCATCAGTTTCTTTTCTGTGTTTTGTTTTTTTATTGTTTTTTTTATAAACGTTTCGCGATGTTGAATTGTTTTTGTGATTGTCTGTTTGTTTATTATGTCATGTATAAAATTTTGTGACTTTTGTTGTATGATTTTGTGTTGTCTATTCTACTTGTTTCATTTTTGTAAGGATTAGGTAGAATTGTCGGGACGACCTTTTTACTAGCAGGGGGGGGGGGGGGGGGGGGGGGAGTATGTCATACGGTAGTAATCATTAAAAAATAAAATATGAATAAATATTGGTTGTTGTTTTGAATCTTCAATCCTTAAATCATATTCCTATAGTAACATGTACTAACCGTTTATAAGTGTTTATGCAAAGTGATATTTTCTGGTACGGTAATGCATCATTGCATCCGTCACTATTCTGACTTTGTGTAAACATTTAACTATATTACATATAATAAATAATCTATGATAATATAATACTGTTTTCAGGTTAGGAATGTTCTATCTTCCTAGGTTTTTATATGGTTAAAATGTAATTGTTTTGTAAAATGTTGTTTCTAATAAAATGGTAAATAATCTTTTGAAATAAGTAGAATACAATACCCTAAATATTGATAGACCTGTACTGTATACATGTATGTCTTTTCTTGTTATTTGTTTACATGTTTTAGGTTTAGGAAAACAGGAAAGCATCATGGCATTCCGTCACTGTTATCACTTTTTGTAGACGCATATCTATATTACATAATTTATAATAAATTATATATGTCACGATGTCTGCAAATGTTTGTGTACAAAAATAGTGCCCAAACGCTAGTTATTATACGGTAAAGATTTTTAAATAACAGAAAGACATTTTTGACAGATAATTTATTGCAAATACTGAATTAATAATTAGTTTACTTGCAAAAGTATTGACTAATGTAAAATGACTTTTAATATGAGTTACGCAAGTTGGTTACGGAACTGTAGTTTTGAAGTGTATGAATTCCAGGCAAATAACGCATTCCGCAACCAATTCCAGGAGAGCTCGACCAATAGAATTCATAGACTGCTTTCTAGTTACGGTACGGAATTCATACGCGACAACAAGTCTATAAATAGAGGCGAAAAACTTCATTTGGCGGTTCTGGTTCGAATAAGCGTAACCAATGTCAAGAAAACATTTGGTCCACTAGGAAAACTTTGTAAATTGTCCGTAACTAATTACCATCCCGTAACCAAGGTGAACTAAGTCATTATATAGTTACTGTGTATCTTCGTGTGCGCAACTGTTACATTCTAGTTACGGCGTAACTTTTTCTCTTGATTTTACTTTAAACATATTCGTAACCGCGCATCCGTAACCATTCTTCTATGGTATCCTCTATATATTAAACGAAAAGGCACCATTTCCGCGAAAAGACAGTTAACATCACTTATATATTATTACTAAGAACAATAAAGAGAATCCTGTTTGTTGTGTTCAAATATAATTTTTTATTACAGTTATTGTTTAATAAATATACAAATGTTTTAAATGCTGTTGTTATAAAATAGTCAGTAAAAGGTATAACACCACTAAATTGGACATACCGAGATTGAGCTGGATTAAGCAGATAAATAACAACAGGGTGAAGTCTTTTCTTAATTCCATTCTTAGTATAAATCTGCGTACAGGCCATTCAAGAATATACCTATTTAATCATAATACCGAAGACTACACACCACCTCGTCCTATACAACGAGTATTACACGTGGTGTCAGAAGTGAAAATATCATTCTACAGGATATCCAGAACTCTTGCCTATAAAAAGACATGTAACATTCATGAGGAATTAAAGAAAAGTCTATCACCAGTATATCGAGAAGTTATTGAAGTGATTATACCATCTGAACTTTACAAAGTCTTAGTGGAAAACAACAACAAAAGATCAAATGTCATACCAGAACCCCCTGCTGGCAGGTAAAACAACGTCCGCTTTAAATATTGGAAACGTACTATTGAAAATATGGGTGACTCTGATTCTGAAGTTGAGTTTAACATGGGTCAAGGAGATATAAGGGAAGAAGGAGTCTCCCCTACAAGGTTTCGTGACCAGGACAGAGAAATCAGATGTCAAAATATAAACAACTGCTGTCGATAACAAGAGACCAGCTATTATTATTAAACCAGATAATTACAGTGTTAATGCAGATTGGGAACAATACTTTTCACACTTTCAAGACTGTGCAGAACTTGGCAAGTGGACAACACAAGAGAAGTTGCTCACATTGGCAGCTTGTTTACGAGGTCAAGCACGAGCTTTCTATACAACCCTTATAGGACATGATAAGCATTCTTTCGATGATCTTGCACATGCTTTAGAACAGAGGTTTGGTGCTGCCAGACAACAGACCAGGTATGTCTCAAAATTCCAGACAAGACTTACGTTGGTAAGAGAATCTATCGCAGCTTTTGGCGATGATCTGAGGTTGTTGGCACGAAAAGCTTATAGTAACCTTGAACCGGCGGCATTATGAGCGAAAAGTTAGATGGCAGCCAAAAATGAAAGATCTGAGGATGGTGTGCAGCGGGCTCTGCGATCGATACAGATAAGGCTAGATCGTATTGAAAAGGGATCCCTAAGTGGAAATAATGGTCCTCGTAGATGTTATATATGTCGTTCTCTGGAGCACCTCGCGCGTGATTGTCCACGAAGGTACAGTGATAACAGCAGTCATGGAGCTTCATCAAATGGTAATGAAAGTTCGGGAAACGGGTCACGGTCTACTCTGAAGGTCGAGAGCAGGCGAACATTGAAGGAAAAAGACCTGTTTCAGAGGAATATGAATATGTTGTGACGTGTCCTGAAATGAGTGAAAAAGAAGTTTTTAATAAAGAATGTCAATCAGTCAATTATATGGGTACAAGTTGTTCAAAAGAAAAGCTATTTAGTAGCATCAATAGGTATAGTCGTGTGGGTACAGGAAATGCAAGTATTGATAATGGTCTTTATGTTAAAGGTTACATGAATGGAAAACCATTCAATTTTCTTTTAGATAGTGGTAGTACAGCTACACTTATTTCAAAGCATACATTTGATCAATTAGGCATTGAATCTCTTTCAGTTAGAAATAGAAATATAAGTGTTCAAGGTGCTGATGGTTCTAATATAAAAATATATGGAAGAGAGCAATTTCAAATAAAGTAAGGTCAAGAAGAAATTAATCATCCTGTTATAGTGTGTGACATTACCACAGATGGTATTATAGGCCAAGATTTTATCCTTAAGCATGCAAAGCGGTTAGATTTTGATGATCTTCAATTGGTATTAAGGTCAGGCAAGCGTGTTCAGTGTTATGAGGGTCATGAAGCTAATCGCGTTTGTAGAGTAACCGTGGGTGAGCTCACTGAAATTCCTTCGCAATCATATGCATATGTAAATGTAACGATTCCTGAAAGTGAACAACTTCCGGCAAATGGTTATATAGAGAATATCAAAACTATGAAAGATCAAAATGTACAAGTTATAGAAGGATTTATTGATCCGCATAGTTCAAATGTAGGAGTAGGTATTATCAACAATAGTAAAGAAAGTCTTCTTCTTCAACCAGGAGAAAGTTTTGGACTTTGTAAATCATCATATGAAGAGCAGGAAAGCGAGCTATTTAAATGTGCAAACATTTCAGCAAATGTAAAAGCCAGTCATGACCCTTTAAGTGTACCAAACCATCTAAAAGAAACATTTAAAAAGAGTTCAATTCATTTGACTATCGAAGAAAAGCAAAAATTTGCAGGCGTGTTAAATAAAAATGAGAATATATTTGTTACATCAATCGAAGAGTTGGGATGCACTGATAAAGTTAAGCATAAAATAAATACTGGTAACGCATAGCCAATCAAACAAGCTCCAAGGCGCCAACCATTAGGTAAACGAGAAAATAAAAAAATAGAGGTTAGAACGCATGCTTCAAAAGGGTGTAATTGAGCCATCTGCCGGTGAATGGTCTTCGCCAATTGTGCTCATAACGAAGAAAGATGGGTCAACCAGATTTTGTGTCGACTACAGGAAATTAAATTCAGTTACAAAGGTGGATGCCTACCCCATTCCTCGCGTTGACGATTGTTTGGAGGCACACTGGCTGGAAACAAATGGTTTAGCAGTATGGACCTTTGTAGTTGATTTTGGCAAGTGAAAGATGGATGAAAGTGACAAACATAAGACAGCCTTCTCAACATCATCTAACGGCTTGTACCACTTCAAAGTCATGCCGTTCGGACTCGTTAACAGTCCGGCAATTTTTCAGAGGTTAATGGAAAATGTACTCAGGGACTACAATGGAAACAGTCTTTACTTTATATGGATGACATCATCACACCAGGAAAGACTGTACAGGAATCCTTAGAAAGGCCGGAGAATGTGTTCCAACGTCACCAACACTACAATTTAAAATTGAAAGCATCAAAGTGCCTCTTTTTCCAGAAGTCAATCACCTTCCTAGGTCATGTGGTATCTGAAGATGGCATCCAAACTGATGAGAGCAAAATAAGTGCAGTTAAAGATTGGCCAATTCCACATACTCAGAAGCAAGTAAGAAGCTTCATGTGTCTCACATGTTACTATAGAAAATTTATAAATGGTTATGCTGACATAGCAAGACCATCACACAAGTTATGTGAAAAGCACACAAGATTTTCGTGGACAGAAAACTGTCAAGTGGCATTTTACAAACTTAAAGAATCTCTCATCACTGCTCCAGTTCTGGCATACCCACAGCCAGGTTGCGACTTCATCCTAGATACGGACTCTAGTGACCATGCTACATGGGATGTCTTGTCGCAAGGTAAATAGGAGGCAAGACATGTGATAGCATACATGAGCAAGACCATGAACAAACATGAAAGACTTTATTGTATTACCAAAAAGAACTTTTGGCTGTAGTAAGAGTCTCTACAAGCACTTTTTCCACCCACTATTTATATGGTCGCTCGTTTTCTACTCGCAGATAATTCAACTGTAAGCTGGATGCGTAACCTTGAAGGCAACCAAACTGGTCAAACAGCTCGCTGGGCTACAAGAGTTGAGTACATATATATGAACGTTATTGCACAGGCCTGGTCGTAGCATTGGTAACCGCAGACGCTTTATCAAGGAAAGCTATGTAGCACATGTTCGCGACAGCAGAAACTTAAATGGAGAATAACGAGTGCGTCAACACAGAGTCTGGCACAAGCTTATCAATGAAAATCAAGACCATCCCAAACAACTTCATATAGTTCCCTTAATGTTAACGACAATGTGCCTGACAAAGAACTTGAAAACAAAAATGGTGAAGCAGATTGTAAAACCAAAGTCAGCAGCGACACAAGGGCTGATCAAGCAGAAGCTCAAAATAAGGATCTTACTCAAAATCATATATTATTAGATGGGTGGTCTCTAGTCGACATACAAACTGCTCAGTTGAATGACTCGTCTATCTCGCCAATACTTGCTGCTAAGTTAGATAATTTAGATCGTCCTCGGTGGTCAGGAGTTTCTGCTGGTAAGGCCAAATTGAAAACATTATGGCGACAATGGGACAGACTGTCTGTGAAAGGTGGAATATTATATCGTAGGTTTGACACCGATACCAAGCCACACATTTGGCAGTTAGTTGTACTCGAATTTAAACGTTCAACAGTACTTCGTGCTTACCATGACGCACCAACAGCTGGACATTTAGGCTTTAACAAAACTAACGACAAAATAAAACAAACATTTTATTGGCCTGGCATGACTGAATACATTAAAGACTATTGCAATAAATGTGACCTTTGCACTGCCCGTAACCTTTCAAAATCACAAAATAAAGCACCATTAGGTAAATATGCAGTTGGCGAGCCAATGGAACGTGTAATGATGGACATATTAGGTCCTATGCCTACAACAGAAAGTGGCAATAAATACATCTTAGTTATTACAGACTGGTTTACTAAATGGACCGAAGCTATTCCATTGCCAAACCAGGAAGCAAAAACAATTGCAAATGCATTCATTGATAATTTTGTGAGTCGTTTTGGTGTACCTTTACAGCTTTACACGGATCAAGGTTCCAATTTTGAATCAAAACTTCTTAGTGAAATTTGTGAATTATTAACTATCGAAAAAACACATGCTACTAGTATGCGAGCACAAGCCAATGGGGTCGTGGAACGATTTAATCGGACATTGGTGTCTATGATGTCTAAATATTGTCAAGAATCTCAAAAGCATTGGGACAAACTGCTACCCATATTAATGATGGCGTATCGGAGTTCAAGTCACTCAAGTACCAAAATATCTCCAAATAAAATGGTTTATGGGCGAAATGTTACTCTCCCTATGGCGGCTGCAATAGGTCGACCAATCACTGAAAGAAATAAAACAGAAACTGTTGATGACTATGTTAATGAGTTACGAACAAATCTAGAATGCATTCATGACTTCGCTCGAAAAAATATCGGGAAAAGTTTCGAATATCAAAAACGACATTACGATACTAATGCAAGACAACGAAATTATTATGCCGGTCAATGTGTTTGGCTGCATGATCCTACAAGACACAAAGGTGTGTGCTCTAAGCTGATAAATAAATGGAAAGGTCCTTACTTAATCACAAAAGTATTAGATGACATTGTCTGCCTCGTTAAGCGCTCAAAATTAATGAAACCGAAAGCATACCACATCGATAGACTTTGGCCTTACTCCGGAGTAAATGTTCCATTATGGATTACGCGCGAAAAAGCTCGAATGTAACAGTTGCAATTTAAAACAAATTGTTAAAAAAAAAACTACTATAATCTTGTTTTGAAAGACATATTTATGAAATTTATCTCACAGATATTGTAAAATTAAGTGATGTTTGTAAAGAGAGCATTCACAATAAAATAAATATATAAAGTATAAAGTAACAAGAAACAATATAAAAATTAAATAAATAAATAAACAATAGTCCAGCTATTTAAAATCTTCAAACTTACAGAAACACATACATTTGATTAACAATTTAAAATGAGTGATAACAATGAAAAATAATAACAACAACAACACTATTTCATTTTATTTTATTACAGACAATGAGTGATGAACACAGTGGCAGTGACTGTTTACAATGCAGTCTATGCACGAAGACATTCAAACAAAAGAAATAATTATTCCATCATATGTCTTCCGCCACACACCGGAGACTATCAGTTCGATGCCCTTGGTGCAGGAAAATTAATGTGTTTACACGTGTTAGTGATTTAAGTAGACATTGTGACATAGTCCATTTCCGAGAGTATAGTTTGATGCCTGATGGTTTTCTGTCTGTTCCAAATTGTTTCTATCTTGGTATATCCAAGAGATTATGCAACTATGACAAAAATTCAGAAGTATGACAGTACAATTGCTTTTGAAGCAAGGCGGGTGGTAATGAATCTCCTAGAGGCAATAAAGGCAGAAGATACAATGAGAAAAGAGATAAGAGAGGGCTGGAAGGCAGGGTTAGACATCGCAGAAGGAATTGATAAGAGAGAAAAGGAAATCAAAGCTGAAAAAGAAACTAAGAATAAAAAAAGAGAAAGAACATAAAAGAAACTGAAGCACCTGCAAAGAGAAGGAAACCAAAAGGAACATTGGAAGAAACAAAGGCAGTGTATGATGAACTATTTAAAACTGATCCAATAAACATGATCATACCAAACATTCCAAATAATGAGACCCCTCCAATGAGTGAGGCTGAACATGAGAAAGTAAACAGAAAGGAGGATGTAAATGTGGTAGTTACTAGGTTTGATGAAAATGGGGTAAGGCGTTTGATGGTGAAAGAGGGTCAAGACAAAGTTGGGAAAGAAGCAGATGAAGTGTGTAAAGGTAGAAGTGAACTGAGTGTTGGTGAAAGAAATGTTGTAGGTAAAGAGAAGTTGTTGGAAGAAGTAAGTGTTGACAGTATAAATATGGTAGAGAAGGAGATGGTTCAAAATGTAAAGGTTGGTTATGATGGGAAAGTAGAGCAGGAAGCAAGAATTGGTAATGCGGCAGATATTTGTGAATGGGTAGAAAATGATGATGCAAATGAACAGGTAGAAGAGGTAAATAAAGCAAGAGATGAAAGGGAAATTAATGATGATATTGGTAATGAAAATGAGAAAAAGAAACCTTAATTGACCCGCTTGAAGGCGAACTGGAATTTGTAAGTCAATTTCTAGCACAAAAGCTCACGAAAGATGAAATTATAGAAAAAGAAGTCAAAACCAAACACAAGGAAAAGAGAAAGACAAATTACAAAAATGAACAGAAGAAAGTAAAATTCGGTAAACAGACAAAAGAAAGAGTAAGTGTAATTGATGGAGGAGAAGTAATATTAAATGAAAAAGGTGACTCTATGGGAATGAAAAGAGGAGAAGACAACATATGGAGGAAAATAAAAGACACAAATAACAATGACAAAAATAATGAAATCGATAAGGACGAAAAACAATCAGGAAAGCTCAATAGTGAACAGAGAAGTGTTTAGGTAACGGAAACAGTTGAAGATCAAGAGAGGGTTGAGGTCATAGAAACAGTGCGAAACAAAGTAGCAGATAAGTCAGAAGAGCTGAATCATATGGAAACAGCAATTCATATTTTGAGGAAAGGTGCCATGCCTTTGTGTCCTCCAGCACGACGTCAATGAGGACCTAATACACTCCAAGAGATAAATTTAGGAAACGGTCAGGTAGTACAATGGCCGCCTAAAGGATGGCTTAACATGACGCCCGACAAACGGTTACTTACTGTAAAGATGATGGCCATGACTCTAGAGGCTTTCTTTTAAGGAAAAGTTGCTCCAGAGATGTCAAGGTGCTACCTCCTTGACAAGTATGAATTTCTAATGTTGCCAGGAGCTCTAAAATATCGCAAGGAGCAAGGAGAGGATGATACAACAAGGGCACGATTCCATAACTTTAAATTTCTAAAAGCAGTAGCAGCTGGGAAGAAACCATCATTTGCAAAGAGATCCAACAGTTACAGGCATTACAATCATTTACAAATTATCAAAATTTACCACTGGATCCAAGCACCTTCACCACACCACTTCAATTGCAAAACGGGGAATCATATGTGGATCAAAACTAAAGTGATCAATAATAATTGAAAAGCTAAACATACAACATTATGAAAAGTGCCTGAAAATATTAATTTATCGTGTTAGTATAACAAAGACATAAAAACTTATAGTTTTTATAAAATAAGAGTTGTGTTTTAATGTTACAATTAATATTTCTTATGTTAAGAGTTTCTAAAGAGCATATATTTAAATGCTCGCATAGAAGCAAAATAGTACATGTATATGGAAGAAAACGACTGGAACTTGAAAATAATGCTAGTGTTTAATGTTGTTAATTAAGTTGAATGACTTTATAGTATTTCTTTTAATAGTTTAATATTTTAATTGTTCAGTATTTGTTAATACTAAATGTGTTCTAATAATTTTAGAGCTGTTAAATCTGTGTTCTCATACTAAATGCCATAAGTTTAAAAACATGTAAGTAGAACAGAGAAAAAAAACTGGTTATTATCCAGGAGGATAATTTGAAACTGAGGTGGGGGAAGTGTTAGGAAATGGTTGCCTAAATAAACTTCATACAGCTATGTTATGTGTTGTGTTTAATTCGGGACGACTTTTGAAAGATCGCGGAAATATGTTACAAATGATCCGTAACCTAAACATAAAGTCAATTTAAAAACAATATCTATTAAAATGTAAACTATAGACCTTACTTTATTCATGTCAACTATGAATGAACTCATAACATCCAGAGAGTAGCTTATATTTGTGTATGTTTTCATACTGTCACGATGTCTGCAAATGTTTGTGTACAAAAATAGTGCCCAAACGCTAGTTATTATACGGAAAGATTTTTAAATAACAGAAAGACATTTTGACAGATAATTTATTGCAAATACTGAATTAATAATAAGTTTACTTGCAAAAGTATTTTATGACTTTAAATACGAGTTACGCAAGTTGGTTACGGAACTGTAGTTTTGAAGTGTATGAATCCAGGCAAATAACGCATTCCGCAACCAATTCCAGGAAAGCTCGACCAATAGAATTCATAGACTGCTTTCTAGTTACGGTACGGAATTCATACGCGACAACAAGTCTATAAATAGAGGCGAAGAACTTCATTTGGCGGTTCTGGTTTGAATAAACGTAACCAATGTCAAGAAAACATTTGGTCCACTAGGAAAACTTTGTAAATTGTCCGTAACTAATTACCACCCCGTAACCAATGTTAACTAAGTCATTATATAGTTACTGTGTATATTTGTGTGCGCAACTGTTACATTCTAGTTACGGCGTAACCTTTTCTCTTGATTTTACTTTAAACATATACGTAACCGCGCATCCGTAACCATTCTTCTATGGTATCCTTTATATATTAAACGAAAAGGCACCATTTCCGAGAAAAGACAGTTAACATCACTTATATATTATTACTAAGAACAATAAAGAGAATCCAGTTTTGTTGTGTTCAAATATAATTTCTTATTACAGTTATTGTTTAATAAATATACAAATGTTTTAAATGCTGTTGTTATAAGATAGTCAGTAAAAGGTATTACACCACTAAATTGGACATACCCAGATTGAGCTAAATTAAGCAGATAAATAACAACAGGGTGAAGTCTTTTCTTAATTCCATTATTAGTATAAATCTGCGTACAGGCCATTCAAGAATATACCTATTTAATCATAATACCGAGGACAACACACCACCTCGTCCTATACCGAGTATTACAATATTGTTTTTAGTTTTCTTCACCATTTTGAACTCAACGATATACCGAATATTTGTACAAAGGGTCTGAACAAGTTATTAACGGGCAAAGCAGCCCTACGACAAGAGCAGCGCCGTTGTCAGATTCTCTAGACTACAATCCTTTTACTTCGACGGATTATGTGGTTACGGAAAAATCCCAACAGAGAAAACAACAAAAGAAACGTTAACTGTAAATGTACATATCAGCAACACACAATGCAACAATCACACCACGAGCAGGTCTGACAGTATCAAAAACTTCGGAATCAGTAGGACAAGGAACGAGTAATGCAACTATTATGCAATCAACAGAAAATCAAGCATCGGTAACACAATCGAGAGTAACCGCTCCATTCAGAGCAAGATAGAGAAAAGCTGACAGACAATAATCATAACAGATGAAGCAACAGACAATTTACCGACAGAAACATCAAACAGCATAACAAACGGGACAACAGCTACTTTGCTTACAAAAACATCAAACATCACAAAAAGTGGAACAACAGCTACTTTGCCGACAGAAACAACGAAAATCAAAACAAGTGGAGCTACATATTCTTCTCAGACACAAACACCATAACAAATGGAACAACAAGAACTATGCCTACGGAAACGATTAAAATAAAAACATACGGCGCCACTTCTTCTTTCTTTGTCGACAGACACAACATACGTCTTAACAGATGTAACAACAGCTACCATACCTACAGAAACAACAATCATCAAAACAATTGAAACAATCGTTACAAATAAAACAGCTTCTACTATGTCTACTTAAGCATCAGACATCATAACAATCAGAACAAGTAGAACGAAACCTATTTTGCCGACAGAAAAAAATAGCATAACAAATGAAACAACAGCTACCTATTTTTTATGATGAAAACAACAATTATCACAACAAACGGAACAACAGCTACTTTGTCAATAAAAGAAACAAAGTATTTTGCAAATGCAACTACAGCCATTTTGGGACAAAATAATCTAACAAAAGCAAGTGGAAAAACAGCTTCTTTCCCGACAGAAACTACAAACCTCGTAACAGGGGGGAACAAAGGCTACTGTGTGGACAGAAATAACGAACATGAAGACAAGTGGGGCAGATTTAAATATAATATCAAATGAAACAACTTCTACTATGACGACAAAAACAACAAACATAGAAACTTTCAAATCAAGTGGTTCTTCAACTTTAATGCCGACAGAAACAGCAAAAATCAAAACAAATGGAACGAAAGCAAATTTGGCCACAGAAACAACAAAATTAAAAGTAAATCGAATAATAGCTACTTTGTCGACAAAAACAAACATCAAAACAAATGGAACAATTTTTACTTTCCGACTGCAACAACAAATGCCATTAGAAATGTAACAACAGATACTAGTACGACAAAAGTTGTTATAACCGAAGCAAACGAAAATAGCGCTTCTCATTCCACAAAAACAATTTTTACAAAACTAGCGCAACGCAAGTGACAGAGGACAAATCAAATGCAACATTCATTACACAGTCGATAGAAATACGGGTTAGTGTAACAAAAAAGATAACAGAACAACTAGAAAATTAAGTCATAACAAAGGCAAAAATAACCATACATTTTTTAAAATCGGGTAAAATAGTTGGTTGTTTTGCGATTTATTTTGGTTATAGGTTATAATATCTTAAATTTTGGGTTGAGCCATTTTAAGCGTGCGATCGACAAATGAATTTCAAGACGACATATATAACAGTTACTGCTTTTCTTCAAAAATACATTATTTTCTTCAACTTTGTGGTAAAAAAATTAACGAAACAATTTATTAATTTTACAACATACAGAATGTTTTAGAAAAAAATCTTGACATCGTCTGTTTCAGTTTTACTGACATAAAAAGTCACATTTGTGTTGCCGAAAATCCCTGTTAGATCAATGTTTGTTTTTTTGCATTCAAGTTATTTTTACTTCTTGTTTTCCTCAAAACTGGTGGCTCTTTTTGCGTTTAATCATTATTTTTTTATAAAGTGTCCAGATTTTACCTATACGTTTATTTTGTAAACGATAATACGCATTTGTGTTTGTCTAACATTTGTAGCATGATTTATCATTTTTGGCGACGATTTATGTTGTAAATTTGACTTCAAACACACTTAGTTATGTTATTTTACCATTCATTGCAATAACCAGTTAACAAAACACTATAACACTTCTCGTTGCAAGCTTGTATAATCTTTGACTTATACATGTAATTGAAAATAAAATCAAATATTTCCGGATTGATTTCTAGAAATTTTTAGAGGTATGTTAAAGGGACAAACTTTTTAAAATATGCTTTTGAGGAAGATGTTGCAACATGGTTTTGTCTTTTGCAAAATGAACTCGTTCTGTTAATATAATGATGTTCAATATAAGTTTAAAATGGTTTCCATCCATATCATGTTCACAATGTTGATTGTTTAACTTTAAGATTGTCCACAAGCGAATATAACATTTTCTCCGACTTATACTTTTACTTGCATCTTGTTTGAAATAATGTGCTTTATTATATATGTGTGTTTAAATATTGGATGAACAAATATATCGTTTATACCTACTAATTTGTTTGTTATATTTATAATCTAGTTGAATAAGATAATTCTGCAGTTTCATTTTTTGCTTTGAGTCTAAGGTTGTGCAATTTGCTCGAACGTTCCTTTCCGTAAAATATTCACCTTTAAAACAGCTCAAATCTGAGGATGTAAAATGAGTATGATGTTAAAAAAAACGTTGTTTTTTTCAATGCCTAGATTAAATTTTGTCATCATATTTCTATTCCGTCTGTCAAACTAAATATTTAATTCACAATAAAGTATTTTTGCATCGCAAAAAAGTTCGACGCGCAAAATACGATGCCTATTCCTTGTACATTGATAGAGAAGACAATAGTTATATGGCGAGATTCATTTCATAATTTGTATTAAAAATGATGGCAATTTAACAAAATAAATATCATTACGTATTACTTAACAAAACATCAATTTAACACAGTTAAATGAAACTTATTTTGTAAAAGAGGACTAACCCCGCTTGAAATTAAGAAAATAAAATTCCCTTTTGTAATGAGCGTAATATCAATAAGATACTGCATGGAACGCATGGCGTTGAAATCAATAGAATGGTGCAATGACAATATAACAGTTTTAAGTATTTGTTAAGTTCATTTATTACGGTATTTCGTAATGTTTATCTATCGCATAATAGTTCTACTATGCTTCAATAAGATTTGAATTAGGTAAAGTTAGATCATTCCAAAGCGCTAAATATATAATACATGTATATATATATATATATTTATTTACACACACAGGAAATTCATGCAATGATTTGGAAAGATTACAAATTTAAATTTTAAATTTAATTTAAATTATAAATTTGAACTAACATTCAGCTTTGCTGAATTATTTATAAATACGTGTTTAAAGTAGATTTGAATTGAAATGGAGATATATGTAAGGATGTTAATTAAAACAGCGATTTTAGTGTTGCAACTTAGTAAGTATACCTAAACCGAAGCCCACTATTCATGCACAAGTGTGTGATGTATTTCAAGCTCATGCGGATTCGAACTTAAAGTCTTGTAGGACGATCAAAAGAACTATAAACATTGAACTTTATCAATTTAGAAATGTCAAGTAATTAAAAGTTTATCATTCAAGCCATATGTTGCATGCAGCGGAGGCCATTTTTAAAGAATTAAGGTTTATTCCTAAATGTTTTAAAAATGGTCGTCTAAAAATGATAAGTAAAAAAATCATAAATAATTGAAATAACGAAGTATGAGCTTAAACACCATTGATGTAACACAAAAGCATAGTATTACGTTTTTATTGGTCTTAATTATTCAGTAACTTATGTTATTGCAATCGTTCCCAAAGCTTTCAGCTTTCAAAGCCTTGCTAAATTAAGACAATTGATTTTTAAATAGATTTCAATGAAATCCCGTTAATGACATAAGCATTAAATACACATATAAATATACTTAGATTAATAAAAGGAATCGAAAACGCGCGTCTCTTTGTTGTATTGTTGCGCACTACTGTTTTTCAAAAAATGAACTACTATTTAGCTTACATTGAAATACCATTTACATAGTTTAAATCAAAATAAATATATCTTTTTAACAGACGTTTTAAGTTATATATTCAGTTCGTATCACGGTTTGTCTCTGTTCGTTCGTACGACCGTCTGTCTATGGTTATTATTTATTGTTTTGTAAAATAACCATGCATGTAGCTTACATCTAAACACAAGTCAAAGTTTAATTTGGAACACCAGTCATTGTTTTAATAAATGTGCTAGATTCATTGATTCAACAATGAATTTAATAACATTTTACCACTTCAAATACTTTGAAGGCTGCCCATGGACAAATGTTTACGTTTCAAGATACAACACATCGAAACAGAAACATAATATTTTATTCACTATTCACCAAACGAAACTTTAAGCTAAATATCTTAAAATAAGAGGAAATTTCCTACTAGAAATTAAAAAATTTATCTGACTCAAGAAATACGATAATTATAATGAATCAGGGAATATGATATAAGATTATTTTAAATCATTTTAATCTGTAGGAATTTTGAGTTGTTATACCTAATGAATTCAATGGTCTTTTTCAATAATATTTTACTGGAAAAAACATGAACATGTACATGTATGTTTAAATAATAGATACATATCCATGCATCTTAATCATATTTTTTTTCATATAGATTTAGTCAGACTGGCACCGGTGTCTGTTCCTTCAGACAACAATCTTCTTGTTTCGACGGATTACATGGTTAAGGAGGACATTACAACCGTAACTGATGTAACAACAAGAGGATTGTTTACTGAATCTACCACTACTAAGCCGACAAAAACATTAGACATCTTAACGAATGGTACAACACCCAATATGCCGTCTGCAACAACACACATATTTACGAATAGTACAACAGCTAGTATCCCGACGGCAAAAACAAACATCTTTACAAATAGAACAACAGCTACTATCCCGACGGCGACATCAAACATCTTAACAAATGGAATAACAGCTACTATCCCGACGACAGAAACAATCATCTTTACAAATAGAACAACAACTACTATCCAGACGGCGACATCAAACAGCTTAACAAATGGAACTACATCTACTATCCCGACGGCGACATCAAACATCTTAACAAATGGAATTACAGCTACTATCCCGACGGGGACATCAAACATCTTAACAAATGGAACTACAGCTACTATCCCGACGGGGACATCAAACATCTTAACAAATGGAACTACAGCTACTATCCCGACGGCGACATCAAACATTTTAACAAATGGAACTACAGCTACTATGCCGACTCCAACAACAAACATCTTTACGAATGGAACAAATGCTACTATCCAGACGGCGACAAGAAACATCTTAACGAATCAAACAACAGCTACTATTCCGACGGGGACATCAAATATCTTAAAAAATTTAAATACAGCTACTATGCCTATGGCGACATCAAATATCTTAACAAATAGAACTACAGTCACTATCCCGACCGGGACATCAAACATCTTAACAAATGGAACTACAGCTACTTTCCCGACGGGGACATCAAACATCTTAACAAATGGAACTACATTTACTATCCGACGGCGACATCAAACATCTTAACAAATGAAACTACAGCTACTATCTCGACGGCGACATCAAACATCTTAACAAATGGAACTACAGCCACTATCCCGACGGCGACATCAAACATCTTAACAAATGGAACTACAGCTACTATCCCGACGGCGACATCAAACATCTTAACAAATAGAACTACAGCTACTATCCCGACGGCGACATCAAACATCTTAACAAATAGAACTACAGCTACTATCCCGACAGCGACATCAAAACATCTTCACAAATGGAACTACATCTACTATCCCGACGGCGATATTAAACATCTTAACTAATAAAACTACAGCTACTATCCCGACGGCGACATTAGACATCTTAACAAATAAAACTTCAGCTACTATTCCGATGGGGACATCAAACATCTTAACAAATGGAACAACAGCTACTATCCCGACGGCGACATTAAACATCTTAACAAATAAAACTTCAGCTACTATTCCGATGGGGACATCAAACATCTTTACAAATCGAACTACAGCTACTATCCCGACGGCGACATCAAACATCTTAACTAATGGAACTACAGCTACTATCCCGACTGCGACATTAAACATCTTAACAAATAAAACTTCAGCTTCTATGCCGACGGCGACATCAAACATCTTATCAAATGGAATTACAGTTACTGTCCCGACGAGGACATCAAAAATCTTAACAAATGGAATAACAGTTACTGTCCCGACGAGGACATCAAACATCTTAACTAATGGAACATCAGCTGCTATTCAGACGGCGACATCAAACATCTTAACAAATGGAACTACAGTTACAATGCCGACAGAAGCAACACATATCTTAACAAATGGAGCAACAGCTACAATGCCGACTGCAACAAGAAACATCTTTGCAAATAAAACAGCAGCTACTTTCACTACTGCAACAACACATATCTTAACAAATGGATCAACAGCTATTATCCCCTCTGCAACAACAAACATCTTTACGAAAAAAACATCAGATATTGCGAAACACAATGGCAGTTATAAAAGTGGGAAAGACAATGGAGGTTTTGTATTTTATCTTGCAAATTAACACACAAAATTTTTAATGCTCATCATAAATTTCGGCACTTTGCCTTCTTTTCTTTTTATATAAAATTGTCCTGTTTTCCTATAACAACGAAATAGAAAATCTTGCAGGAACGGTTTGTTTGAGTCTGTTAATGGGTCGGTAGTGGTAGGCACAAGGTACCGTCAGCGTTCCCTAGCAATGCTTAAGAATGATTCAAATTTTAAACATAAAAATGGTAAAATAAGATGGGTACATGTCCAGAAAACCTGAAAATAGATGTTAGAAACCTTTATCATAGTAACATCAAAATAAAAAGATACCCTTGTTAAAATGCCTTGTTATACATGTATTTCAAAATATATAATAAGTGGTTAACATAATACGTTGATGATAAACATGAAAGTTTCAAATTGCATATAAATAATTTCTGATCATCTATAAATGTATTTTTCAGAGTCTTTACATTGGCTTATCATCCTTCCTTATGGTAGTTGTCTAACAATTTTGATATTTGCCATTTTTGGAATAACTTGTGTTATATTTCTTTGGTGTCAACGTCGATGGAAAGCACATGTAAGTTTTTATAAAGCCACGGAAATCTTACTGTAAACTAAGTTATCATACAATGTTGTTAATGATAGTACTGCCTTAAAGTAAGTAATTTAATGCGCATACCACAGTATATACGTGTATTTTCATAATTTGTATATTTTATATTGTCAAACAAGAGATGCCGCTTTGTAGTCTTTTGGACACAACTCATACTTTTCATGTTGGACATTTTACTCCCCAAAAGTAAGCCGCAAAATAAAGGCAAGAATAAATGGGGCATACCTGCTTAACATTTTTGTCTCATTTTCTTTTACACTAGTCTTTATAACAAATAATTTAATTTTTTTTTAGAAAAAAATCCAAAGAAAAAATTGCAATAGAAAAAGATGTAACAAACATAATGATGATGACGGATCATATTTGGAAATTGGGTCTGTTTCCTTTAATGAAACAGATTTTTACAAATCAGACATCAATTCTGGTACGGGAGGACAAAAACCATCTGTTCCTTTAAACAATAGTGTTTCTGGCGGTAAGTTATATAGTCATGTGACTGAAAATAACATGGAGAGAAGAAGTAAGCAAAACAAAGATGAAGAATCTCGTCAGCATAGAGCTACAAGTGATTACACTTCTCAATCAGTCAGTTATACTTATCAACTCACTGCAGCGTCAATAATTGAACGGAAATCAAAAAAGGAACGAAAAAGCTTAAAAGAAACATTTAACGGAGATGTAAATATTCGACGAGATAGGGAGCAATGTTATTCAATGCCTGGGCCTAATGGAAGTTTGAGATCAAAGAGGAGTTTCGATAAAGTTGCTGCATTGTACAAAGAAACAACACCTTCGTCCACAATCAGTTCAGGCTCTGCTTTTCTTGATGTGATTTGATTGAAGTATATCAGAATTAATTAATTAAGAGAACTCATTGACATCTAAAGTCAATGCAACTAACAAAATATTTATATAGGTATATCTAAGATCAGAAACATAAAAGCGCAAGAACTATTTCTTAGAAGTGATTATACAAAAACGGGAACACTTAACACTTGACTTGTGTTTTTTTCCAAAATGCTTTCTATTAACAATTTCATTCTTAAATTATTTGTACCTTCAGTGTTTCATCATTTAATTGGTAACTCTTTTATTGTATCATACATGTGAGAGCTTCTCATCAGGCAATGTGTTTGGGTTAAATGATAAAACCAATACAGACAGTGCGTTAAATTGCGAAAAGATATACCACACTGCTTGTCGAGTACAAAAAATTAAACAGAAAGTGAATATTATAAAATTAATTTAATTTGAAATTTTCATATTTTAAGTCTATATGCGCGACACGGCATTTTTAATGAAGTTATAAATAAAGAAGTTGGCAATTTCTAATGTTAATCCAATAAGAGGACAGGGAAATGCCTATTGTGTTAAATAATAAGGATAAGATTTGTATAACAAACATACCTTGAATTTCATTGACACATCAAAGCTACATTATACACTTTGTACATTATTACTATCATTTATTAACATTTTCGTTTCATTGTTGAATGTCTTATCAGTAGCATAATGCCAGACCTGCATTGCAAGTTGATTGAGCTTTATAATGCATGTGGTCAATAGAAATAATTTTTAATCAGCTTTTCAGGGTTAGTGCGTTCACATATATAGTATTCGCTTCGAAATATTGGTTGAATTAGGGGAACTAGTTAACGACGTGTATATGAGTATATTTGAGTTGTTGAGATAAAACTATGTTCTCAATTAATAAGCGACGTGCCATTTGCTTGCATACCAAATTAGTTGCACAGGTATTTGTTTCGTTTAAATGTTTTTAGAGTTACAAAATACTGATAAATTGTTCTACAGTGCGAATTGACATATGTATAGAGAAACACAAATATGACAAATAAAATGAAATGGTTTTCATATATACAATCTTGGCTAGCTTCCAAGTTAATTCTTCATTACATCAATCACATGGCAATCAAATTCAATGAAATATTAAAAACCATGGAAATATGTTTCTGTCAAGCTGACACGCTGTTATCACCCCAGGCATTTTTGTTTGTTTTTAAGTTAGTTATCTTCCTGAAAAAAATGTGACTTTTAATTGGGTATGTAAAAATCGTACACGTTTAGAATTAAGTTAAAAATTTACGGTGATATAAGCTGTGTTGTATAAACAATAAGTGTTATTCTAATCAAATTATGACCAGAAAACGACAAATTGTACATGCTTTGAAATAACTTTAAAATTTAAGGTGATAAAAACTGTCTTAAATAAACAAAGATGTGTTATTCTAAATACAAATTATGATCAGCAAACGGATAAAAAATCTCATTCTTCCTATTATTTTACTTTCATGCCTTAGAGGTAAAGTCGAATTCAATTCTTATACAAATGTGCTTTTTGCACAAAGAAAACATATTGTGCTTCTTCAAGACCTGAAAGGTAATGGTACTAATTATAAATCGTGCGAAGTTGAACGCCAAAATAACCTAGATCACGACAAAGAACTATCTAGATTAACTAACGGGATCTTCTGGTCAGACTATGCTGAGTTATTGGTTCCGAAAGGTAAGTTATTCAAATATACAGGTATTCTAAAACACTTTGATATTCGAATGCTTTTAATGTTATATATTTTTTTAAGTATTTAAGAAGATAACAAAATCTATATTGGAGAGACAATTCCTCGTATAAATCAAATATCTACATGTTGTTTATTAATTTATTAATACATGGTTTACAATAATAAAATTCTTGATGTTCTTTTCCAAATACACTTATTCAATTAAGGTTAGGTAAACAAATACAGGAATTAGAACTATTTGGAACTCATTTATAATGTTTATGTAAGATATGTTGTGAAATACTGAAATATATGTATAATTATGCTTAATAATATTATATTATTTTTGACTTTTCTTTTATCATATTCAAATAGATTGTACGTTCTATTATTTTCATTGTATGAGAAGTTAAATACTTTTAAAAATATGTAAAATTGTAAAACAATTTAAGAATTGTCGTTCAATGAAAGCATGCAGCTAATTCAGAAGTTACGTACTCAGCGTGTTAAAAGCATTCGTAGAGCTAGCCAGAGTGTTTGTGGCAGTGGACGGAATGGTAAAGTACAACTTGCAGACGACATCCAAATGTGTGCACGAAATGAAAAGTATAAACTCTCAGTATACGGTATGATAATTCTGCCATCCAAAAAGATACTACATTAAAAGATCATTTCTGTTTCTTTAACTTTCTATTAATTCTATATATTGAAATTATTAAGTTGTTGTTGACTTTTTTTTACAATTTCGTATCTCAGTCAACATGTTCAAAACGAAAGCTGTAAATAGAGATGACCCAGAGTAATAGTTTTCGTGAAACATTCTAATGTTTTTTGTTGTTGTTTTTGTTTTCTACTCAATATTCAAATTTGATGCTGTTGTAAAAATATTTGTTAACAAATTGAAATGTACGGAAATTTACTAGTAATATACTAATATTTACGTAAACTAAACACTTATTGCTGGAACTATTTTCATGAAGCGGAAGCTTTGACTTTTTACCTATCCCGCTTATTGCGCATGGATAACGTTCCAGAAGTCATCCTAGCAACAGCAAATAGCTCATCAGCAAGATGGAATGATTTGGACATTAGTAAATTGAACTGGAAAGACAATCAAACTTTAGCGTTGATAAAATGGCTCGATAACGCTCGGTAAAACTTGTTTTATTTAGTATCTGAAAGTAATTAGCATTGCCTAAGTTGTAAGTATCCAAGGTCATCCAGCTCATCTAAATTGCCAGGCCTAATTCTTTACTTTTTTGATATTTTAATTTTGATGAAGTATTTTTAGCTGACAATTTCTAATTTAAAAAAAATTGAAACAAAATATATATTACCACTAAATTGAATCGTTATATAAGCGTTTGTAAAATTGCACTTCAATTTAGCCGACTATATATTGCAAGACAATGTCTAGAAATGTTATTTCGACATATCTTGAATATCTTTACAAAGTATAAGGTAACTTGTAATGCTTGACTTTTTTTAAGTTTAATAACAAAAGCCGACCTCAACATTTTTGTATAGAATATATTTCAAATAATTAAATGTATATAGGTAATAAATGCTTATAATGTATGTCTTATATAGTAAACTAACATCAGAGTGAAAAATGAATTCCTTTTTTATTTGCCTGCGGCAAAAATATTTTTTTTCTCAAAGAAATGTATTTTTTTTTCACTGTAGTTTGGAAACTTTTATGCCTCCAGTCATAACAAACGCTTACAAAACAGGAAACCCAGTGACAAGCAATATTATTACACAATATACAAAACCACTTCTAAGTAAACCTCATGCTGTGGCGGAGCTTATACAGTGGGGAACTATCATTGTCTTTGACAATTTAATAGGCCATTATGATAGGTAAATAGTGTTTCAAATAAAAAAGTATATAAATATGTCAATAGAAATTTTGGAAAAATAGCAAGCAAAATGACTGACTTTTGAAATAACATCATCCTATATACAACTAATTTCAATGTTGATAATCTGAATCAATGATTGCAAAATCAAAAATTAAAACAATATATAAATGTTATAATAACAATAATCATCATCAAAATTTAATTAACTAGAATTGTGTCCAAAGGACATGGATACCCCCACTGTGCAAATGTGCTCGTAATCAAGAGCATGCATATATGTATGTAAGATTTATAGGTGGAACTTTTAATTAAAATCTGCCATCCGGTTTAAAAGGAGCTGCGTTCACAAAATTTCCAAATGGTAAATAGTGAAAAAATCAACAAAGGGCCATAATTCTGTTTAATTTGATCGCAGCAAAAATTCCTACCTTTACTTCCGTCTACACATTAAGGTTGTTCATCCCTGGAAGTTTAAGCAAAATCTGCCATCCGTTTTAAGAGGAGTTGCGTTCAAAAAATATGCCATCCGGTTTAAGAGAAGTTGCGTACACAAACTTTCTTCATAGCATATAGTGAAAAAACAACAACAAAGGGCCATAATTCTCTTAAATTTGGTCGCAGCAAAAATTCCTTCCTTTACTACCATCTACACATTAAGATTGTTCATCCCTGGAAGTTTAAGCAAAATCTGCCATCCGTTTTAAGAGGAGTTGCGTTCAAAAGATTTCGGGATGTACGGACGGACCTACGGACGGACAGACGTACGGAGGTACCAATTTTTCAGGTTTATGAGCTATTTCTATTGTTCTTTTCTTTTGTTTCCTTGTGGGCTAACTATTGTTTCCTTATGAGCTAACTATTATTTACGGAATGAAGTCCTTTGTTCTCTTTTGTCCCAGTGCACCGTTAGTTAGCTCATATACCTACAATGTTTGTGCGGACAGACGTACGGACGGACGGACAAGAGCAACGCTATATGCTTTTCACTTTGTGGGGGCATAAAAACCCATCAAATTTCAGTTTTTACATTTTTGTATATAATAACATATTACAACATTATCATTACAATATCTGTAAAATAAAACAATTAAATATATATATGGTGTTGGATAATTGTTATAGTTTAGGATGTGGTGCCATAAATACACAAACGTAAGTTTTGTTTCTATTTCAGACTTGTATTGTACCAATCAATCGGACCACTAGGTAACAGTAGGCGGAGCTTAGAAAGAGGATTATATAACAGCCTGAAATCACCAAACGGCAAACTATGGTTGATTGACAACGAATCTGCTTTCTTTTATCAATCAAAGTATCAAGGCCCAATTTATAAATACACTCAATTACTTAAATTTAATGACCGAATGTTACAGACAGTGTGTATTTTTCAATCATCTCTCGTTGCTGAGCTACGAAGACTTTCCAGACAGCCCTCGGCCTTTCATTACCTATTTGACTTTGCAGGTTCATATGAACCTCTGCTTGCAAATGTAATATTGGATCCTCGCTTTGAGTTGTTTGCTAAGATTTTTAATACTAGGCTCGGTCAAATACTAGAATGGGTTGAACATTGCCAAACTTTATACAATGCAACTTGATTGGATGAGAACAGCAAAAGGAATTAGCCCTAAAATGTCGGTTGGAAGAAGCGCACAGTATTATTGTTGCAATATAGATGTCATTTGATCGATCTACATATCATGAAAATGTATTAAAGGTTAATGTTAGAACATTTACCTGTTACAGTGCTTGCTTTTTTAAGTTGTAACCCATTTTTACGTGCAATGTTAAAAATTAACAATGTTCAAATTAATCGGAAAAGATTGCAACTCGTGTTTAATTCGATAAATGATTGTCTTAAGGCAAATGTGATTATTTAATACGTGATTTAAAACCAAACCATAGTTTTATTGATACACTTTTTGGGTTATAATTGTGAAAATGGATTGCCCTGTGAAAATTGTTTTAATAGTTAATATTTAAATTAAATATTTGTATATGATTTGTATGCATTTTTCTCAAGAAAGTTGCTTGAATTTCCTGCTTCGCTTTTAGGATTTAATGCCATTTTTATCATGCTGCTAGTTTTATAAGGAAAACTATTTTGTCAGCAAAGTAACAAATTAAGGTATGTCGTATTGTTACAGAAGTTTTTATTTCTTTTTAACTCGTTACTAGTACATTTGTACTTTGTTTGGACTTTTATACGGAAGCGTACTGGTGCCAATTGAACATGCTCTATAAAAAAGATTACTCCTACGTAGGACTTTATAACTCCTACGTAGGACTTTATAACTCCTACGTAGGACTTTATAACTCCTACGTAGGACTTTGTAACTCCTACGTAGGAGATATGAAAACCTAATTAGGAGTTTTAAAGTTCTAAGTAGGACTTACAAACTCCTACGTAGGACTTTATAACTCCTTTTCCGTACTTTAAAGATTGTCATATATGAAGCAGAACGGGATTGACGTTTCCTGATCCATGTCAATTATTTCTGTTTTGGCAGTTTCATTGTAAGCATTACGCTCCCTCTGACATAAAAGTAGCCACTGAAACAGGCAGGAATTATCTTAATAAGATAAAACTTATAAGCCTGTAATAGGTTTATTAATGTATATTATAAGAAGAAGTTTCTTACAATTATATATTGGACACGTGTTATCAAAGTCATTAAATAACATATGTCCGTGACCACTTAATCCACTGAATGGCTTGAAGATAGCATTTCTGTAACTTTGTCTTCTTATTTCTCTCTATTTGGGTAATAAATAACAGCTCTATGTAATATAAAGATAAAAATGAAATACATGCATTGTTATTTTTGTGAATATTTTTTAAATTTAATTGAAAAGAAAACAGAAAATCCTGACATCTGATGACATGCATATCATTAGATATCATATAGGTAGCCAGGAACACACTCAAGCTTTCATCAAGTATCAAAAAAAGTCATAGAGGTCAGAATATTAAATATTTTGTTTTATTTTTAGACGGTACTTTAACATGTATTCTAAGGGTAGGACTTTTAAGTACAATACCAATTAAAACTAAGATGTACAAGCAAATATTTATGTGTGAAGGTTACTATTTCTTGAATTCGTAAACTTTAAGTCTGGATGTAAGGGATAGGACATGTTCTATTTTGAAAATCTTGTCGTACAGATTTCTACAGAACTCCCACAATGACAAGTAACAGATTACCAAATTATCTCCTGATAATGGGTGTAATGAATGAAATTCGAGAATAATTAGGGCAAAAAGGTAAACATAGTAGAAAGATGGGGTAAAATGATGTTGAAAAACTATCCTGGAGACCCAACATTGTGGTATGTTCGAATCCCAAATTGTTCCGAAAATGTTTATGTCACGCTATTGAACTGTTCTCTAATCAGGGGAGGTACTTTCTAGGCGGCCGGATAGCTCAGTCAGTAGAACCGTATTACGGTATTCCGAGGGTCCAAAGTTTGAGTCTCGGTCAGGCTGCACATTAAAAATATTTTTTTTTAACAATTTAAAAAAATGGAGTCGTTTGTCGTTTCAATCATTACTGATGGAGAAAAAATATTTAGTGAGTAAAGTATGTAAGGGGTCAATTGGGAGGGAACCCTTAGATGATTCCTACAATGCAGAATTATGGTCTGAATGCAAGTGTTGTATTGCTTCGAAAATTGTACATCTTATCTCTAATTAGTGTTGTACAACTAAATCCTACCGTCTGTTGAGGCCTTAACTTATCAAATCTGCCGGCCTAGCACAATAAAGAGAGTATGATTATTATTTGAAATACAGAGGTCGCTGGTTAAATTCTGTGGCGAGTCGAAGTTTCTCCGAGACAAATGATCTCTGTCAAATGTCTGTCATTGCTGATCCATAAATCATAAGGGTCATTTGCAAAATTAATAATAACTGGTTTGTTATTAAGGAAAGCCGGTAAAGTCAGCTGACCACCGAGATGTGATAAAATATGTGCTAAAATTGGCGTACAAAACATTCCAACTAATAATCAAGCCCACTCTGACGTACACTTGTAAAACTGTGACGCTCCTCGTAGGCGTGTTTTTAATCAGCTGCTAATGCATAACCATCTTTATTGTTCAAGATGACACGTTAAGAAATCTTTAAACCGTTACTAAAGTTAAATATGTTACATCAGCAAGCAATAAAAGTTATCAATCTAATACACCAGGTCTGTAACATATGACTGGATTTTCTTTTTATATTTCGCTTTTTCATTGGATTTATTCTAAGAGGAAAGATGAAACAAAGGTGTGGCGACTGACAGAACGTGAGGATGTTGCGTTTATGACATTGAAAAGGAAGACCAACAGTAATGATTTGGAGGTTGAAGCGGCTGTTTATACCGTCCTTTTGCCTCATTGTCTTTTCTTTTACTACATCTGAAAGAAAGACCAATTTTGAACGACATTCGTTATTTACATTTAAATCGTCTGGTGAAGAACTGCACAAATATAAACGAGCACCGCTCAGTGTTTCTGCAGAACTTGAAACTCCTAAACATGAAAACAGAGATCAAGATTTAATAAAAGACGGGATATTTTGGTCTGACTATGCAGAATCGTTCGTGCCAAAAGGTAAGAAAGTTTTGTTATTTACAAGACGTACAAATTCCCTCAGCTGATTAAAAAAGGTAAAAAGTTAATGAAATTCTCGGGGAAAATATCGCGATTTAAGTTTAAAAGTACTTAATTGTTCTTTAATAAAATATTGCTAAGGAAGGAGCATTGCAACAGGAAGGCAGAGTGAGGACTGTTTATTTGCATAATTTAGTACAATAATATGTTTTATAAATCCAATAAACACCTGGTAAGTCAGTATTTCGCCACTTAAAAAAATAAGAAAATAAAAAATAATAAAAGTATGGCGGTTGCGTCCTAGCCCCGGCTAACGCAGAATTCGACATCTAAACATGATAAAGGTGACGTTTTGAATTAAGAAAAATAAAATAATAATTAAAATAATTTTATTCAAATTATGGCGGTTGCGTCCACGCTGCCTAGCACCGGCTTACGCAGAATTCGACATTTAAACATGATAAAGGTGACATTTTGAATTAAAAACTTGGGTGTTGCAGGCTTGGTTTGAGTCGTCTTTTCATAGTTAGCTAGACCTAAAGTTGACCTGACGTCCTAGGACATAGGATACATTTGTAATTGACATTTTGTAGTGGAAATTATACATTGATTTTTTTAATTGGATATGCAATAAAAGTTCCCATTTATTTAATGCAATTTTGTTAATCCGCATTTAATTGAAAACTTAAAAATAAATACCGTAATTCTGCTTCTGATTGTTTGAGATTGTATATGAAGATTGAAAATAACATTAACATAGCGATATTGGTTTGCCTTTACTAAAACCCCGAAACTTTTCAAATCATATTTCTAAAATGTAAGATCATTTTTAATTGATATGTGAAACCTGGCCGAATGGCATCAGGAGCAAGCTGTTGTTTCATTGAGCAAGAAACTTTACATTCATTGCATAGTACAGGTTAGTCCAAGGAACGGATTCGAGAGTGTTTCAATAAGTTTACAGCCTCTAACACAATCGAACTAAAATAAATTCGTATAAAATAAACGTTGTATTCGTTAATTGAAATGTCCTTTTTTCTTATTTCCATAAATTTTAATACTTGTTTAATTTCAAATCATTTAAAGAAAAAAAGCAACATGGCACATAGTAAAAAGGTCATATTTGTAACATTCTGCCCATTAAACTTTTAACCTTAAGTGACATACATTGTAATTTAACGATTAAAGCCACGTTACGCTTCAGAAATCATTATTTAGATTGTTTCTGCTACAGAAAGGGAAAACGTTTGTTTTAAAAGATGTTATTTAAGTTTGAAGAATTGATTGCTTATCACCTGAGGTTGACTGATGAGTAATTCTTGTAACTTGTAATAGGACATAAAAAAAGATAAGCTTTTGCAAAATAAAAAATAGCGATTATAAGGCTTGATGGGCATTTAAATCATGTTATAATATTTAACATTGTTAAATCTGTCACAAAGACCCATAGATTTTTTCTGTCGCAAGATTAAGAGATATTGACTGCAAAACGAATTTAGACATAATAGGAATCTCTGTTAAATATGTTTCAGTCATTCGTGTGTAAAATAACAAAATGACCCTTTGCTATCTTTTTCAACTATTTAAAGTTACATTTAATAAAATTCATAAAAACAGAAATAGCGACATTTCATTAATAAATTGGGTTTCATATCGACTCCAGATCTTATTTTGGTGTCCAGACAACCAAAATGAGTTTTATAAGCATAAAAATGGACAACCTCATTGTGGCGAATTCGGAAGTTCAATATCTGTTTGCATGGGAAACTCCGCCTTCAGATCATCCGTACATCAATATTAAATCAACAAACATGACTATAAGTAGCAGTTCTAATTTAACGGTATATTTCCGCATTGTAACGGATGTTTTCATACAAATTCAATCTGTTTTTATGAGATGATTACATTTTACTGAACCTCGGGCCTAATGCACCGTGAAGTTAAACGGTTAAAATGTGTTTGCACAAGAAAATGTCACATTTGAGCTGCTATTACACTGTGACGTAGCGCATACACAAGCTGATTATAATCTTCATTTGCATGTTAAAATTCGTATACGAACTTTAGTGTTACCGTGGGGTTTTCCGTTTAAAATCCTAATTTATGAACAATATTTGATGATATTTACAACAATACTGTTAAACAGGTTAATGATACTGTAAAATGCTTGATTTTAAGGTCGACGGCAAAATATTTTTACATATTTATTGAATGTAACTTTAAGCATAAATCGGTACATGCATAACGAGACACTTTTTTCATTTGACGTCTCATACAATGCCATAGACACACTTAGATCAATTAAAGATACACTTCTCGAGTAACTTTCAGTGTTAAATATGCATATATTTTTTTCTCGGAAGTATACTTGTTCACAATATTCGGATGTATAGATGGTCAGTCAGAAAGCACAATTGTAAACCTGATTTTAAATTGATAAAAATATCGTTGCTTTGACCGGGAATAGGAGCTTTAAGCGGAATATTTAACAAATGCATTAGTCAGGAATCTAAGATTTCAAAAACGTCGTTGCATTGCAATTAGTAAATAAGCCGACTTTAAGCGTTTGTTCAGATAATTAAACTGTTGCTAGTCAAAGTTAAAGCGTTGTGTTTAAATATGTTTTTGTTGCTGCATTAGTCAGGCGCTTAACTTTAACTTTGTGTGTAATAACAAAAATGTCGCTGCACTGTACAAAACCACACTTTACTGCGGGATATTAAATTAAAATGAGTTTTTTCAAAGCTTCTTGAATCTGATGGCATATTTAACAATTGTACTTGAACTGATAAACAAAAAGATCGAAGGTGCATGAACCGATGGTAAAAAGAACAAAGTGCTTGAACTGATAAAAGAAATAACTCATGTGTTTGGATTGATGGAAAAGGGAACAGTAATGGCAAATTGAACGAAGGATGATGGATCGGAGGTACATGAACTTAACGCTAATGGAACGATTTTACCAGATTGAAAAAATAAAACCCGACTGTACATTTACTGATGACAAATAGATCGCAAATTGCAAGTTGTATAGATTAATGGCAAAAAGATATCATGAATTTAATTAATACGGAATTAATTCAGATAAATTAGACTAAGATAATATTGTTCATATTTTTAAAACTTTGTTCATAAAATCTGATATTTAATACTCTTTCTGTAATTTCAAGGAATACCACACAGCGATAGTATGGAATTAGTTAAGAAGTTTCGACATCAACAAGTAAAGAATATTACAAATGCAAGACAGTCTGTATGTGGCAGCGGAAAGAATGGCATTGTTGAACTTGAAGACGGTACTTCTATGTGTGCCAGATACGAAAAGAACCAATATCTTATATTTGGTAATTCAAGATACACAATAGACTACCCAAAAATAGAAGAAATCATTAATTTTGCTCTGAAAGAATGATTTAATACCTTCAATAATATTGCAATTTCTACTGAATACAATTTATTTTGCTCAATAAAAATATATATGTTTTCATAATGATGCCAAATATTCAGTCTTATATTTGTTAGAAAGTTAAAGATATGCATGTATTATGTTTAAATTTTATATTTGAAAATTCTGATTATTTATATACAGTTTCTTTTTTTAACTTATTTGAGTACACACATAGAAGATATGTTTTAAACACTACACACTATAGGCAAACTCAGTATGAATACATAGTGTAATTAAGAAATACCACAATTAAACTGACTTGTTAAGTGTATAAGAAATGCAGCTTTCCAAACCTAGTTTGTGCATTCTCTTATTCATATTAGACATATTCAGTAAGAATTTCCTACATTTTAATAATTTTTTGCAATAAAAGTATAAAGATGAATAAAAACATAAAGATGAGCATTGCAGTATAAGAATCTTACACTGGCTGCCGTACAGACTGTAATATCTAGCTCGAGGGTAGCTGTTTACGGCGGTAACGAGGCTCTGTCGAATTCCCGCTAAAAGGTTGCTCGTATTCCTGTCTGTACCGACAGCCAGTGTTTGATTTTTCTTCTTGCATATTACATGTCAATTATTTTCGGAACAGAAATTTAGAAAACTGATATTCTCATTACGCACTTTTTTCTTATAGTAGCATATGAACTTACAACTTCATTTATAAATGTAAAATGACGTCTTCCTAAGAACGCAATTCATTCATAATTCATTCATAATGCGGCAATGACGTCAATTAAAGCACGTGACTTGTCTTACATGGGGAGTATAAGACAGGTTTTTCTAGCACCGGTGTAAACGGAAGACAATCCTGTCTGACATGTAAGAAATCTATATCTTTGACACAGAATCCTTGAAGCAAAACAATCAGATCGGGTTTATTCTATTACCTTATGACTTGAATATGAATATTTCAAGTTTGCAGGGAAGGAATTCATATTTCGTTCAAGATTAAATCGTGATAGCTGTCACAAGAACTTAAAAAGAAATACGAATTCATGTTTCAATATGTTGCTTTGCAAAATATAAATGAGTATTATTTTTTTCTAACAAATAGTTTAATTAATCTTTATAATCATGAAACGAGGTTCACATGTTAAGAAATTATCTTTTCTTTTACATAGCGGAAGCATTGGCGTTTTACCTGTCCCGCTTGTTGGGCATGGACAACGTACCAGAGATAGTTCTTTCAAAAACTGATGAATCCTCGGATCAGTGGAAAGGTTCGGACTTTCAAAAACTAAATTGGAAAGAAAATGTTGAAGTTGCCCTTATCAAATGGCTCCAAAACGCAAGGTAGAACTTAAAACAGGATAATTGTTTTACTCGGACTCCCAAAAAATCTCTATCCCATTGTTAGGCTTAAACCAGACAGTAAAACTTTAAACGTTTTGAAAAATTGAAAAAAGCACTAAAACCAACATTTGGATATATTATTACATTATTTTATGATATTGTGACGATTTATTAGGATTAAAACATAGTTCACCTCCGAGTCGACGGGATGTTTACAAAAAAAAACCCAAAAACACAAAACAAGCCGATTGGGAGCATTTTGCAGGTCCACCATGACGTAGTATCCTCACATTATATATGATGTGTCTATGATTTGGTTATTAGATAAAAGTTCAATTTTTCGATCTATATTCTATTATGTCATTTTTAGTGAATCTCATATTAGTGTACCGTAAAATAGACGTTTCTTTATGTACATTGATTACATTTTCGTTAATGAATATTTTCTACATGCAATTCTTTAACATTTCGATTGTTTATTTTTTTGTTTTTCTTAAGGCTTTCAAATTCATACTCTGATAGTTTATATTCTAGAAATCTAAATTGTTTAATCATGATATAATCTCGAACGAAATATGAATTCCTTATATATATTCATGTTTTTCTTTACAGTTCTGAAACATTTATGCCAATGGCCATACAAAATGCTTACAGAACAGGAAAGCCGGTAAACAGTGACGTCATTCATTATACAGCACCACTATATAGCACTCACAGTACTGCAACGGCCGAGCTCATGCAATGGGGAACCATGATAATTTTCGACAATTTGATTGGTCACTATGATAGGTATTTTTGAAATCATTTCAAATCAATGCAAAAACAATTCTATTACAATTAAAACATAAAAGAATTCTTAAAAATGGTAGATTTCTCGAGCGTATTGAACACAAAGTTTAAAGTTAACAAAAAAATGCAGACTTAGTTTGATTGAATCTGTTCTTACATCCCTTAGATTCGCGATTATCAGTACACAATAAAGTATTGGATTAATGATCCCGAACGAAGTGAAGTTCGGGGCATATTTACAGCTGCAACACAACACTGATGCCTGTTGTGAGTATAAAAATTTTAAAGTAATCCCCCAAATAAAAGAAACATAATTATTTATACAACAGGTATATATTATTAAATGATAGTAGCGTGCTTTGATTTGCATCATGGTGTGTTCCATAAGAAAAGTATATACTTGGAAAAAAGAAATATTGATGTAATTACTCTGAAAGTGATATTTCATTTTAAATAACAGGTTAATACTTTATCAACCAGTTGGAAAACGTAAAATTAGTAGGCGAAGTATTACTAGTGGTTTATACAACAGCTTAAAGTCGCCAAATGGGAAAATATGGCTTATTGACAATGAATCTGCATTCTTCTATCAAAACAAATACAGAGACCCTGCTTACAATTACATCCAATTACTCAACTTTCATGATAAAATGCTGAAAACTATGTGTATATTTCAATCATCTCTTGTGGTGGAATTAAGAAAACTTTCAAACCTCCCTTCGCCTTTTCACCATCTTTGGATGTATGCCAGTACATTTGAGCCATTATTTGTTACTTTCAAGAAAGACTATCGGTTCAATGAATTCGCTAGATTTTTTAATAAACGCCTTGATGACATCATTGACTGGATAGATCATTGTAAAGCTTTGAGCTTTGAAAAATGAAGGCAAGCAGAAATGGAGACAGGAATTTCAGTATTTGACAGTTTAACTTTCACTCAAAATTGTAAAATATCCTGAACAAATTATCTGACTTCTTTCATCATGTTTATCATTGTAAAGTCAGAAGAGACATCATTGATGATGATGGTCAATATCAGATGACTAACAGAAAAGAGCTTGACATGGATCATGTTGAATTTCAACTATTAACTGTTAGCCCGCGTGCGTGCGTCCGTTCCAAAATGTTGTGTCACGTGTTGCTTTAAAAGTCCTTAAGCTAGAGTCAACAAACTTGACAGTAATGTTGATCAGCATATGACGTTGTGCACCTGGTGTTGGATTGATTCAGTTTTGAGATAAGGACTTATTGTCCTTGATTTAGTAAACACTGCAATTTTCAGCTCTAAAAGTATTTGACCTCGAGTCATGTAACTTCACAGAAATGCAAGCATGTGTAGTTTTGAACCTGATGTTTTGCTTGCATATTTATTTAGTATTTATAAATTGCCCATAACTTAGTAAAACCATTCAAAAATGTTGGGTCACATGTACCTCAAAAAATGCTTGAGCTAGAGTCAACAAATGTACAGGAATGTTTATCAGCATGTAAAGTTGTGATTTCGCGTTCGGTTTTTTGTTTCAGTACATTAATTGCCTGTTACTTTGTTAAAAATGCAATTTTCAACTTGTGCCGAGTCTTACTTAAATGTTTTTGACCTTAAGTCAATAAAACATTTCATAAATGTTTGTCAGCATGTGTAGTTATGCATCCGTGTAGGACGATTGTTCATAGGGGGTTTACGTGTCATGAAACAAATTTATAATATAACATGATATAAACAGTGTTACAGAATTTAATATTTCTTTTATTGTGATTCATTTGTACAAATAGAATTGTAAATTATGAAGCACGCCCGTTTTAGGAGTTAGAACAGACTGAGTGGCGACTGTGAGTAGATAATTAGCGGCACAAACCTGCACAGTTATGTTTTCAGAATTATGTTTTGTGTAAATGACTCCTGCAGAACAATACTGTGTGTATGTGAATGTAAGAGCTAAGATATGTTATCAGTATGTTTAATTAGCAATAGTTCATAATAACTATATAACATTAAATAAAATTCACAAATAAAAGTTAATGTTATGAAAAATATTGTTTCTTTTTTTCCAAATCTGTAGACAGATTGAATAATACGAATGACTTTGTATTCACAGTATTATATGCTCATGTTTTTTTGTGACAATGTTTAAATAAGAGCATTTAAAAAAAATTCCCGATGCATGAATATTAAGTAACAGAAAGAGCTTCGGAACACGAGGGTTTGTGATTTGTACGAGGGGACATAGCCCACTAGTATAACTCAGATTGCCAAGCGATTGATGTTCTCATTGGCACAAATAAAATAAAAAAACACTTTCCCTGTCGTCAGAATATGCAACCTCAGAGTAAATGAACCAATGTAAGAGCAAATGCCTTGCAACTTCAAATGAAGAAGCAACAGTTCTTGCCAAAACGTTCTGTAACTCCTTTAGCTTTCCTTAGTTCTAACTTACTCGTATATTAACATAAAATATGTTATCCTTATAAAAACGAACCTGTGCTATGACCACATGTTACAGGAACGCTAAAATATAACATAAAAAATAACATATATTAGCATGATTATAAAATGATTGCATTGCAATGTCAACAATGAACCAAATAAATAACATAATATACAATATTTCTTAACAAACTGGTATACAACATGTACATAATATGAAATATCATTTGGCTTAAGCAGCATGTCAAGTCAGCTGCCTGCTTTAAACAAATATAGATAGAGCCGTCTGAGAAGAGAAAACCTAGCTTTCATGACCTCGACAAATATATATTGTAGAGGAGCATATCTAATTGTTGGCGACGCCGGTGAGCGGCGTCGTCTCTTATGGAATGCTTTTTATTTTGGCCTATGGAAGGAGCTGTTATTATTTGCAGTTAATGTCATGTTGTGTTAATTAGTTTTATTTCGATTCGTAAAAATCAAGTAAACAAATATGTTGTTATATTTGTATTTAATAACTTTATGTAAACAGCATGTGCATTGTGATATTATTTTCACGAAATTGCAGGCTCGGTTTAACAGCTTGTCCCTTAGCTTTATTGACAATACTAAAACCCGGATTTCGAATATCGTTGTGGTCTACATTGATGCCGTATTCGTTTTCATTCATTTACATATTTTCAAAAATATTTTTCCTACAAGAAGAACGTTCACCTGCAAATGAGTATTGGGATTGGTAATAGAACTGTTGTAAACGATTATCCTATTGATTTTATCCATATTACATTTATCTATTGCACAGAATGATTGTTTTTTCAAAGTGTACCAGTATCCGGATGTTGAAAGCTATCCGAATTTATGCAATCACTGCTGTCACATGGTCATCTAACTTTTTATGAATACTTTACCATTACTTTGCATGGCTTAATAAAACTGAGCCTGCAACATTTTATAATTTTGCTGTTTAGGGCGTTCTTTTGGGTTTCAGGTTTTCTCTATTTTCTTTTTTAAGGGGAAGTAATTCAGGATTACTAAAATATTTGGTCTTTTCTGTCTATCTTAGGTATAACTTACTTTTTTTGTTGTATAAAATTTACCAGTTGTAAGCTCATCAAAAGCATAGAGGCCCTGAGGAGTGAAAATTGATAGATTTTTTTACTGGCTTTATATACCATAGACTGGATTTTTCTAGTCTGTTCAGTTAGTACATACTTACAGTTATTTTTGTTACAGGAATCTTCTAATCACTACGTGAAACTAATTATTATTTTATATTTGTTTGTATATAAATTGTAAACAAAATCATAAAATGAAAGGTACATGTAGAAAATAAAGCTATGCATATAGGTGCTCATGTCCATATATTAAAGCAGAGAAAGGATAACATCCTGAAGTTATCAATTTTAAACACTTGATATATATGCAGTTAATTATATAGTAAAGTCTAATGGAAGATTAAAAGAGGGACAGTATTTGTTACTGTAAGAGATATGCATTTAATGTTTAGACACTCATACAACTCAATTTTTATTATATGATATAGACTATTTGATATTTTTTTTACTTTTAGCAATAGGATGTTACATTTATTTTTAATGAAAACTGGGAATTATTAATGTAATGTGCATACATTTGTATCTAAGTATATGGATATGATGAGACTTACAATATTTCTGTATCTAAAGAGTTACAGTTATGATGGATGAGACTTGCATTTAAATTTATGAATGATAATACATGTATTGATAAGTCTACAGGTTATAGGTGTTTCTACCCAGTGTTAGCTGGCTAATAATAGTATCTATAATAGAGTTTATACATTATAGTTTTCTTTTTAAATTCCATCCATTACTAACAATGTTATTGTTAATGTTAGGATTTCATATTTATTTAATAGAAACTGGGAATTATTAATGTTATGTGCATACAACATGTATATCTTAGTATATGGATATGATATGACATAAAATAGTTCTGTATTTAAAGAGTTACAGTTATGACATT
This sequence comes from Ruditapes philippinarum, assembly GCF_026571515.1. NCBI lineage: Eukaryota > Metazoa > Mollusca > Bivalvia > Venerida > Veneridae > Ruditapes > Ruditapes philippinarum. Next base: position 10,400 of record NW_026863057.1, on the reverse strand, counting down.
ATTACTAAAGGGAGAAGACTTTCATTTAAAGTTATAAATGATAATACAAGTATTGATTGAAAATGCCCTTAAACTTGGATCAAGCAATATAATTAATAAAGTCTCACAAAATCATATTCTTAATTGTTATTCTAATTTTTTTCTAACATGTGCATAGTTTGAAAAGGACAGTTCTGTCTTATCAATGTGGAAAGGAGGGACACCGGTCTCTACCTTCAGGTCTCCAGAGTCGGCCGGACAACAGACTTTTCATAGAGTAGATTGTTACTCGCACTAAAGTGGGTGATTCATGCCACATGAAAACCAACAAAGTACAAAAAGTGACCGGGCGCCAAATGAAAACATGAAAATACAATCTTCCACAACATAGTTCGTTTGTTGTATTTTTATGTTTTCGCCCGGTGCCCCCTGATGAAATATACAAATCAGCCTTCATAAAATGTCTTATCATAGAAAAAAGGTTAGTTGTTTTACCTGTACAAAAAATTAGATATTGTACATGTATTAGTACAGTTATGTTCACTTTCAAATTGACAGGTTATAAATAATGGCACAACCAAATACTGTCGTAGCCCTTTTTTAGTAAAATTAATTATACAATATATAAATTGTTATTTTGATTAAGACATGGGTATATAAGTTTTTTCTTATTTGTTTTATTTAGAATTAATCTACCTGTTAATTAAAAAATCTAAAAGTATCTGTCAGGGTTTAGAACTGTTCACTATTTAAGGGAGAAAATGTGTAAGCGGCCAGATAGCTCAAATGCTACAGCCACGGTACATTATTCTGTGGGTCACAGGTTTCAATCCTGGTCAAGCTGAAAGTTTTTCTCATCCTGTGCTTGCATATAACCCTGAGTTTACTAGTAATTCACTATGCTCTGTAAACATCAGAAATTCAAGGACACAAATCATTATAGTGGGAAAATATGTTGTGGCTTAGAACTGTTCATTATTAAAGAGAAAATGTGTAGCCAGCCGGATAGCTCAATTGGTCTTCTGACAGTCATGGGTTCGAGTCATGGTCAGCAGTTTCAGTCAGGGTTTTTCAACTGACACATGTTTGGTTCATTTAACAGATTGTATTAAATTTGAAATGGACAAAGACCGTATTGTATGTATGATACTTTTAGATCTATAAAAGGCATTTGATAAGTTGATCATATTATACTGCACATGAAGAAGTTCTTCTTCGTCTTCTTCATGAAACTTCAAGCATCTGCCAAAAGTAATGACATTCGTACATGGTTCAAGTCTTATCTCTGATGGACAGCAGCTGGTGGATGTGGCTGGTACTCATTCTTCTACTGCTCCGAGTACCTAAGGTGCCCCCCCCCTAAGGTTCATTTTAGGTCCACTTTTATGTCTAATATATGCCAATGACATTGTCTGCAACCTTAAGCAATAAGCTTTTTTTATATGCTGATGGCTCAGGTATCCTTGTATCTTGTAAAATAAATCTAAGAAATTCTCTCTTATGGCACGAGTCTTATAAGTGATTGGTTAATTGACTATAAATTGTCTTTGTATCTTGACAAGACAGAGTCTATTATTTTTGGTTTAAGTTTCAACTTAAACTTGGCCTAGCCTCCAGGTCACATGTAATGGTACCGCTATAAAGTACAAATATTTTGTTAAGTATTTAGGCAAATGTTTTTGGCGTCGCCTTTGATGCTTTGCATCAATGCTTTTCTTGTACATTTCTTGGGTTATTCATCCAGTCTAAATATCAGTATATTCCTATGTCGGCTATAAAGAAATCCCATACATGATGCCGTAAATGGTACTGCTTTGTACAAAAGTTCAAAGCATGAAATTCAAACAGGTTTTAATTTGTTCTGTATACAGACGCGACAATATGTAGGTTCTTACAGTTACAATGGTTTTGATTAAAAACAAAACCTCACACAAAGATAATTTTATATCGATTGTGGAATATTTAAGCTGTGACATTGGTGATTTTTATCTAATGTTATGGTTATTACCTGAGGGCGAATTTTTCTTGACATGCTTTATTTTACGTCAGCAACATTATTGTCTGTGTTGAAAAGTTTTAACAAGAAGTAAAAGACATGAAATCATGGACTTTTATTCCACATCAAATATTATATTGAAATTCAAAAGATTGGAAATTCAACATGACAATTTGCGGTCTCTTTTGAAACAAAAATTCATATCTAAATGTATTTGAAAAACGCATGAAATGCACAACTGCTCTATACAGGTGTCAACTGAATCATTTCTATAACTCTACGATAATATCAGATTGAGATCACAAGAAATAACTTCCAAAATCTTTTCCTTAGAACAGTGGTAATATATTGAAGATGAAATCTTTTGAACTATTTTGAAAACTTTGCTAATTCATGTGAACAAATTGATGACAAAATGTTTGTTGAAAAAAACTTGTTACGAACTTTTTATACCTAACAATTATATTTCGATTTAACGTATTTCACAGCAATTAAAAATCCAATACACACTTTAATGTCACGTTGAAATCACCGTTTCGCAATGAGATTTCACAGAAATATACGCTATGGGGAACCGAACTTGGATTTTACAAATCATGTTTTTTTCGGTCGTTCCGTACTCGGTATTGATTTCTTTACGAAACTCAGACGTCTTGGCAATTACAGAAAGGAGTCTAATTAACATTGAAAAAGAGGATCTCAACGGAATTGCCAAAACTAATGATAATAAAATAACATCGGCAAAAATTACTGATAACAATAAAACTATCGTGGTTAAAGATATCGAAAGAAAAAGTATAACTTTAATAAAGAATGGAATCTTCTGGTCGGATTACGCAGAATCGTGTGTGCCGAAAGGTAAAAGTAATTTTGAAATAATGTTTTTTTAAAAATTAATAACTAGTGTCATTTAAATTAGTCATAAGTAATTATAAACATGTTGTTTTTATAGCGAACTTGGATATAGCGTATACTCGGATATGAGGAACATTATAACAATGTTTCACTGTATAAGAAATACAATAATTTTTTTATGCTTGTAAAAATTATTTTTTGTTGAGTTGAAATCGATTTGCCATTGTTTCTAAGTGTCAAACTTTGGTACAATGTCGGGACAAATTTTGCAAGCTTTTAGTAACCTCTTACATTGTATTTCATCACAAACATATATATCATTTACAATTTCGAAGCACAAAATACTTTTATAATTTTAGGATCATCGAAAAATGATAGTTTTATGCTAATTAAAAAGTTGAGGTCACAGAAAATTAACACATTGAAAGAGGGAACTACTTACATGTGTGGAACTTCAAAGGGTGGCATTGTGACATTGCAAGATGGTACAATAATGTGTGCTAAATATAAGAGAAAACAACGATCGGTTTATGGTAAATACTCATCTAATAATCGTTACAAATCGATAAACCATATTTAGGTTGCTTTTACAAAATATTTTAATATATAAATATCTTATAATTGTTGCATGTATAAATATAATTTCAATATTGTAGGAAAATAATTTGTTTTTGATATAGCTTTAAAAGACTTCGTTATTCTAATAATAATATTGCAATAAATTGTTCATTTTCAATGTTATTAACATGAAATAATATACGAAGAGGCAACAGTTTATCTGGAAAGTCGAAATGTAACCTTTTCAGTCATTGCTACTTAAAATACAACAAATTAAAAAAAAGAACAAAATATTAAATTTTAATACTGTAACATTATTAAAACGACTTGGACATACCTTTGTCTAGGCAAACAAAATACTAGTATACCGTTCCCTAAAGATTTGGTGCTTGAGATAAGAAAGGCAATACTCAAAATCGTCAGTTTGCTCATTTGTACAATCTTCTACAATTAAAGCTGAAGTTCTGTCATACTATCTATCGCGGCTTCTTAATATGGATAACATTCCGGAGGTATTTCTTGCACGAATTGATCCATCCTCACCACGTTGGAAAGATGTTGACCCTAGAAAATTGTCATGGGACGAGGACGAAATAATTGCTTTGGTGACATGGCAGAAGAATTGCAAGTAATTTGGTTTTTACTATTCAAAGTATGATTGAATGTTGTCAAACATTTCGTGCGACTTATATGTTTGTTTGATGTAAACTTATCCTGTTTTCAGATGTCATCTCAAAGCTCGATTGTTTGTTCTGCAATATAAATCTTACTATAGAAGCACACCTCGGTTAAACATTTACTTTGATAATTGTTGCCTAGACTAAACAGTGTGACCCAAAAGTATAGTGAAAACGTATTTATATATTGTTTAATGAATTGTAAGAGAACGTTTAGAAGGTATAAGTGTCATAAAAGTATTTCTGTTGGTACATTGTCTTAAAGATGAGTTGTTTGAAATGTTTAAGTTGTTAATTTTTATTTCCATGTCGGCCCTTTATTTCATGTAAGGAAGCTATCCAGCTAGCTTACGGAACATCGGTGGTTCTACTAAGGTACCTGTTTGTTTCTGAAATAACGCACGAAGGAGCATCTGACGAGATATTTCTTAACCAGTAAAGCTGGAAAGTCCTATGACCTTTACTGTGTGGTGAGACGTAAACCCCCCACCCGAAAAAATGTCTCCTCAAAAAAGTATAATAAATGTCAAACAGATATATGCCTTTATCAACTTTATTTTGATTTCATCCCCTGCCAAACAATTTCGACTTTCTCGTAGAATCTTGAACAAGTTGACTACATATTTCATTCTCTTTTTCATGTTTTCATACAATGCAAATCATTTTATTGCAGACTCAAAACACTCATGCCAGCAACTATACGAGAAGCTTACTTTAGACAAGAAACAATTACAAGCAAGTTAATAAACAGCTCATGGACACTTCAAAACAATCCTGGCATGCTATCTGAACTTATACAATGGGGAACGATACTTATATTTGATGATTTAATTGGCCATTTTGACAGGTAAAAATAATATTGTCTTCATAACTTTTCGTTTTTTAGTTCCTGAAAAACACATCTATTGCGCTAGTTGTGTAATTTAATATGTCCTTTAAAACTTGTAATTATTACTATCGTAAAGATTTTTAACAGGGATGCAAACAAGTCAAATATTTAGGTGTGTGTCCTTGTTGCAAGGAAAAGGGGTAAACAATATCTAAATACTTTAATTAACATACGTAAATGATGACCATCATCAACTATCATTCTGGGTATAGATAACTTTATATATTTATTGGTAACTAAAAAAAATCGATGTCTAGACACGAAACAAACAAATAAATAAAAGCAGGCTGACAACACATATCAATCCTCTTTCAAATGATTAATATATAAAGTTGTTTAAAATATCTTTTGACAGAGTTTAAAATCAGGCGATTAAATTTATTCATTCATTGTCCAAACAGAAATTGCAATTACCTTTTCGTAAAGTGTTTTCAGACTTAAGACCGATTTGGTATATGTTTTATCGCAGTTGACATTAAGAGAAATATCTTTTTCAGATTGGTAAGAATGCAACCCTATGGTGATGAGAATAGATATGATGTCCATGCAGACAGCTTGCACAATAGTGTAAAATCTTCAAATGGTAAGATATGGCTGATTGACCATGAATCCGCATTTTTCTACCGCTACAAATACTTTGACTCAACGTATAACTACATTCGAATAGTTCCATTCTACGACAAAATGCTCAAAACAATGTGTATATTTCAATCTTCATTCGTAGACGGACTGAAGAAGATTTCAGAGCACTCCTCAGCATTTGAATTTCTTTGGGAATTTACATTATCACATGAACCATTAATGCGAACCATATCAAAAGAATTAAGGTCCAAAATGTATGCTACTATATTTGATTATCGACTAAATCAAATCATGGAGTGGATTCAACACTGCAAAGCTATAAGCATCAAAGAAAAGCGGTAATACTTTCTCCTGGTGTCGGTATAGACATTTTTATCAGTACATGAAATGTGCTTTTCGTAAATGTACGAAACATGCTTTCAATCATTAAAGGTTAGAGATTGGCTCATGATTTGAAAATATTAATTAAGAGAACATACAAATACTTTCTTCATATTGGATAAACGACATCACTGTAGTATGTCTTGCTTTCCTATACACTTCATTATGTACGATGTCACGTACAGCCCTATCATACCGAGTCTGAAATTTTTATGTAATTTTGTTGTGATTAATGATTCCTAGGGATCACTTTTTCTCCAGATTATTATACATTACACATAGCAGATGTCAAGTGCCGTTTGGCAGCTGTTAAATGTTGCCCCGTACTTCACTTCGGTGTTGTTATATTTGTTCTGGTCCTTAGGGATCATTGATTCCAGCACTTTTAAGTATTGAAAATTGAATGCCGCTTAAGCCGGTGCTGGGGAGCGTGATGGATGTTGCACTGTTTCGTCATTTCTCATGTACGAACTCAATTAAACCGAGTCTGCAATTTGCATGTAATTTTGTTGTGATTGATACTTCCGATGGATCACTCTTTCTTCAGATATTGTTTTATTACAATGATTTATGCACCTTTCTAGCACTGTACCTTTCTAGCGAGTATATATATTTTAACTTGTACCTTTCTTGTTAAAACAGGAAGTAATTTCGTTTAGCTCCTGTGTTCCTTATTGTTTTTTGATAACAAGTACAAATGACCTCGCGTTATTATGTTATAAATTGTCTTTAAAACAGTTCACACGTCATTCATCTTTAAGAAAGTCATTGACACTTTCTTTGAAAAAATATTGAAAAATTAAAATAACTATAAAATGTATATGCGTAGGCTTTTATTGACCTCAGCTTAGAAGCCATATCATTATTCTGAAGTTGTTAAATCTGTCACATAACCTTTTTATCACCATTTCAATCCATTTAGTATTGAATGTATCTTAAGGCGGTGCTAGGGGGCGTCACAGATGTTGTATTTTTCATAATATCATAAACAGACCTTTACACAATTTATATACTTCATTGGCCAGTTCACATATATTGTGCCTATTCCATCGTTTATATCATATTCTGATGTGTATTTATCATCATGAATTTGTTTTATGTAGAAATTTTTTGTTTATAAAAAGAACGGCTTAAAATTTGATTTGTGAACAGTTGAAACTTTAAATCATTACATACTGAATTACGCATTGAGTAACATATTGTAGCAAATATATGTATATGTAGAATACAATTTGTTCCAGAAAAGGTTGTTTGAGTAATATCAAGTAAGATTACACAACTTGTTAGGCGTTATAAATGTTCACATTGTTTTGTGTGTGTGTGTGTATGTGTGTGTGTGTGTGTGTGTACGCACGCGCGTGTGTATGCGCATGCGCGTGTGCGTGTTAAAAGTTAAGAAAAATGCAATGCATGCTAAGAAATGTTTTGAAATTATATAATCTTTTTATTGTCATGTTTTTAAAGAAGCCTCATTTTACAAATTTAGCATTTTATCTAAAAGATTATTGTAGAGTCATTATTTTGTCAGTATTTTTGTTGTATGAATAGGTGTATAAAGACACTGCTTATAGTTTTGCAGTTTTAGTAGTTGCCTTAACGACATGGTTTACTTCCCTTGTCTTTACATTTTATATCAAAGGCCTAGAATTCAATATTTGAGATTGGTATAAATTTCGCACTTTTTATATGTCGCTATTATATTTAGTTTTGTTTAGGACGAATTTGAAGTGCTTTATGTGACATTTATTGCCGGACTACTCTAATGTTCATTTTTAACGAAAAAAAACAAAAACAAAAAACAAAAAATAACAAACAAAACAAAACAAACAAACGTAATGTGTATGATTTCTCTGTAACGATACGGATAAATTGTGTTTTTAAAGATAGCATGTTTACTATAACCTCAACAGCTTATAGCTTAATAAAAAAGATAAAATGTCGATTGTTCTCATTTTTCCCGTCTATCCGCATATTTTTCTATAAAAATCAAATTGGAAATGTTATGCTCGAGGCCAAATTTCACCATCTGTATAACCATCCTGAAAAATACCGTAACGGATTTTAGATTTTTTTATAATATGTTCCATTTGACCCATCTTTTGCCTAACGCAGATTGCGCATGCGCGAGAAAATACTTCACCTGGTCAATTTTTATAGCAACAGACCGTGTCGTAAAAAGATCTGTATATGTTCCGATTCAATCATTAAAATAAAAAACGCCAGTATACAATTTAAAGCGAGGTTATTTTGTATTGTTGAGTGCAATACCTAATTTTGTTGCACGAGTACACAGTTGTCAAAATTATATGGGACAAATATCCATTTCACATGGACTTTTTGGACACTGGTAATGGAAACGAGACTAAATTGATTCAATATTGATAAATATTAGAACATCACGTGGTTCAAACGCTGACAATTCGTTGGTTTAAGGTGAAAAATAAGTAGTTTTATTAATGTCGTCTGAAACGAATAAAACAGTGTTAACAGATCAAACAAACTTTTCATAAAAGTGTACATGTAGTTAGATAATATGAACATCTTATCAGCAGCAATGAGGTTGAATCTTAATCACATTTTGCTTTTTCTTTTAAATTACTTTAAAGTTAACATACAAATTGCCATCTTTCAAGCGCTTTACAAGTACACAAATTGTTTAACAATGACTGAAAAACGTGATAGTTTAGTCTTAAACGTATATAAATACAATGTACGACTTTTTCTACGCGTCAGATAGACATATTACACATTAAAATAACGCTTTTAAATACATTAACACTTTATATTTGTCAATCATAATTGTACACTTCATGATGATCTATAAAAATGTCAAACGTTTTAAATTTATCGGTGGCCAAATAGTCTTCCGCTTTATAATCTGTACCGTGTATTAATGCCTGAAAAATACCATGTTCTCTTTGTAAAGGTATACATTTTATGCTTAAAACATTGTAAAATGTTTTAAGTTTGAATAAACTTATATTTATATCGTATATTTGTGCTGCAGTTGATTATAACATTAATTAACATTAATCATTTTCTTATATAGAAAAAAACAACAACAAAATAATAAAAATAAAATAAGCAAACATGATACAGTGTTTAACATACAACTATAAAAAACAGCTTATACATTACACAGAAAGAAATTAAATAACATTTGATTGATCACCATGAAATTTATGTAATTTCTCATCTTTATGAAACAGTTATTGTTTTAAGTAAAAAGAGATAAACGCACTGTTAAGGGTTAAAATAAACTAAGGTAAAATTATTTGTTTACAAAACTGGTAAACTGGTATATATTTTTAATATAATACAATTAAGTTACGGTGTATGACAAAGATGAACTTTTCTTCTGATTTATTTTAACCAAAATAATTAAATGAGGCGGCATTTAAAAAACAAAAAAAAGGATATAATAATCAAGAGAAAACAGGCTAAAGTTATGATATAAGAATGAAATGGTTTACAAGATAATAAAAAAACTTAATAAAAGAGATCACAAAATCAGACAGAACTAATGTCTTATTTTATTATTATTATCATTTTTGTGTGTGTATTTTGCAATCAAGAATATTAAAATTTAGATTTTAACATAATGCCATCAATTGCACAATCACATTTTCTTTCATTATCGCATTTTATTTTGTAAAGAAAATATTATGCAACTTTATATTTTCATAACTTCTGAATAAAAATCAATCATGTTTTTATAATGATATTATCGATTAAGCACTATTCATCGTTTACATGCCTTCATTCCACTCTTACAAAGAGAGTTGGATGACCAAAATGCGAATCGATCATTTTCAAATCGGAAGTCTCCTCGTAAAATGGGATTCGTTCTAACGCAATATTATATAAATCAAAACAAGTGTAAAAGTGCCTTTGAAATTTTTTTTAAAAAGGTTTCTTTATATGTTTCGTTAAATAAAACATTGAAAGGAGATGTTAAACAAAAGTTATATACTATCCCCGACATAAAAACGTCATTTTAAGCGAAAGTTAAGTTATTGCCTGTGTGGAAGGTTTGTACATGGACGTAAATAAATAACTTTCAAACTTAATTAACATGAACAGAGATGATTCATTTTGATAGATGATAGATGACAAAACAGATGGGGGACAATGTCCAAATAGCGAACAAACTTTGTTGTGTTTACAATGTCGGTTTATTTTCTGTAACACTGAGTTGATTATGAACATTGTTGTTTTGGTTAAGTGATCTACATACGGAGGTCTATTAATTAATTCTAATTGTGAAAGTTTATGAACGATCTGTTCATTGTAAGAAATGTAGTTACCTATTAAAACGCGTCGTTAAGCACATTAAATTTGTAAGACCTCTACGTAATTTGTTAAACGTTGAAAAGGCGAAATAACGATAAATAATGTTATGTATTATTGTCACAGTGTAGTTTAAAATGAACAGTGCCCATTGTCTTCTGTTGCTGACAAATGCGTTTTTGTGGATGTTACC